>NC_053443.1:49080295-49221181 GCF_007990345.1 Gossypium hirsutum
GTTTGGATATGCATGGATAGGTTTTAATGAAATTTTAATGAATTTTAAAAGTTTAGTTTTGGTAAAATGGATAATTAAGTTAAAAATGTTTAAGTAAATTAAGATAAAAGATATCATTTTCTTGCTTTCTTCATGGCCAAATCGAAAATCACAATTGAAGGATAAAGGGTTAGGTTTGGCCCAAGCTCTTTTTGGATGCATATATAAGTGGATTTTAACCTAATTTTAACTAGATTTTTTATGTTTTTTTAGTCCATTTTAGTATTTAATACTAAGCTACCTAGGGGGTTAATTTGTAAAAAACTGTTAAAGGTTGAGGGTTTATGCCAATGGATCTTTATTGAGTAGAGTGTTGTATGTTAAATGATAGATTATGAATCTTTTTTGAAATATAAACAAGTTTTTTAAGTGATTTTTAAAAGATTTTTTTAGTTAGGGGATTAAAATTGTTAAAGGTGGTAAATTCTGAACGCTTTTTATTTTGCGAATATTGTTGATGGGTTGATTATGAGTTTTCAAGTCTCCCTATGGATTAAATTGGTGTGTAATCTAGCATTTTATTGTGAATGATGGTGATATGAGTTGTTTCAAGTCTTCCTATGGTTATATGGTTAGATCAATTTAGTTTTAATTATAGTTTAAGGACTTTGTGAGTTAAAATGTAGGACACTTCGTGTGAGCTTTATATCAAGGAAATTCTAGATTGTAACGGGTATGAAAGGAACGAAATAGTAAGTGTTCAATGAAATGTATCAGATTATGAAAGATTATGAACTAATGATGAGATTATATGTACAAATCTACTTGTTTATGGATGAATTATTTGAACATGTACAAGAGTACTAATTGTGATTTTGAGGATGTTGTATAGGTTTATGCAATTTATAGTTTTGGTTGATTTTATACTTATGCTTTATATTATTCAAATGAAATGGTAAGTTATGTTTTGGTTTCTACGAGCTTACTAAGCATTCATTGCTTACATAGTTGTTATCCTTTGTTTTATAGATTACCGGATGCTTGTTGGAGTCTAACACACTATCCAGTAGTTAATTCAATAGTTTTTTAAAATTTTGGCCAAGGTTTATAATGGCATTTATAGGGTGATTGTAATGGTATTTTGATGAATGAATTAATGGTTTGACATGTATAAGTTTTGAAAGTTATATTGGTTTGGTACCATTTGATGCTTTGTCAAAATATGTCATTTTGGTTACCTTATTTATGCATGTTTATAAAGCTCTTTATGGTAGGTTTGGAAAGGTTTGATGATGGACACTTTGTGGTATGTTTTTGGTAAGCAATTGAACTAGGTTATGATGCTTGAAATAAGGAATTGTTGATTAGTTTTGGCATGTTATATTTGGATGTTAATTGTGGTGCCTTTGAATGACATTGGTTAATTGAATTAGGATCTAGAAAATGGCATTTTGATGTGTGTTTGGAGCGACGTTTAGGCCTCTTTAAAGTGTGCTTAAATGGGTTAAAAACGTTATGCATGAAATGGTTTGAAATGGCTTGGATTTTAGGTAAATTTTGGGTTCACACAACTTGACGACATGGTCGTGTGTCATCTGAGTAATTCAAAGGTACAAGCCAGTGAGTTACATAGCCTAGCACACGGCCTGACCACGGGCGTGTGAGACGGCCGTGTGCCTCTAATCAGTGAGTGACATGGGTACAGACACGAGCTGGGACACGCCGTGTTTCTCTATTTCAAAAGTTACACGGCCTAGGGCCATATCACATGGCCTTGTGACCCCTGTTTTGTAATTTTTTTCATCTTTTTCTTAAACTTTCCAAATTATTTTAAATTTTTCCCGAACTGCTCTAAGATATTTTTAGGGCCTCGAAGGCTTGATTGAGGGACAATAGGCATGTGAATGAATTGTTTATGATTTATTTAAATTATTGAATGATATGATGTTTAAATGTTTTGATTATACAATAATACTTTATAACCTAATTCGATGATAGATACGCATTAGGGGTGTTACATTTAGTGGTATCAAAGTTACGGTTTAGTCGATTTCGGACTAAACGTAACATGTATGGAGTCTAGAAATACATGCCATTATAAAACTGTGATAGTGTGACAACTCTGGACTCAAATTGAACTATGTTTTCATATAGATAAGATGTAGTCCAACCGAGCTAATTTTGATGAGCTAGAAAGTAATGCGTAAGCCCTCGTTGATAAGGCAACTTCTAATAGTAGTGGGCTTGTAGTTGAGGGTGGGGGAGGTGAGACTAAAGAAGCTTTTTTCCAGATGATGTTTGAAGGTTTACAGTGTTAGTGAAAATGAACCCGTTGGCTCAACAACCTCCTGCCCCATCCATACCCCAACCTGTTCCCATTATTCCTCAGGGTTTGGAACCAATACATACAAGCAAGCCTCCAGTTGATAAATTCTAAAAATATGGGGATTAAGAGTTTCATGGTACAATTGAGGATGATCCAAAGAAAGTTAAGTTTTGGTTAGAAAACATAGTGAGAGTTTCGATGAATTATCTTGTACATCGGTTGAATGCTTAAAATGTGTTGTATCATAACTGAAAGACTCAGGATATCAGTGGTGGAATACATTGAGTACGGTAGTACCGAAAGACCATGTGAATTGGGAATTCTTTCAAACATAGTTTAGAAGGATATATGTTAGGCAACAATTTCTTGACAAGAAGCACAAAGAATTTCTAGATTTGAAACAGGATCGTATGACAGTAGCTGAGTATGAGAGAGAAATTGTGTGACTCAGAAAATATCCTTGAGAATGCATACCATCCAAGGTTGTTATGTGTACCTGATTTAAATACAATTTAAAATGAAGATATGAGGTTGATAGTTGGGATTCTTGAGTTGGAGGAATTTGTAGTCTTGGTTGATAGAGCACATAAGGCTAAAGAACTCAGTAAAGCAAAAAGAAAGAAGATTCTGAGGCTCGTGATATGGGAAAATGACCTACGGTAATCATTCTCATCTCTATCGAAGAAATTAAAAAAATTCACAGTCGTTCATCAGCTTCAGTAGTTTCTAAAAGAGACAAAGGAAAGCAGCATTCAACTTGAGACTTCAGGCACATCTGTAGCGAGTGTGGTAGTGTCAAGAACAACAAACCGAATGTCAACAATGCAATAGGAGACACTTTGGTGAATGTAGATTGAAAGATGGTCGTGTTTGAATGCGGTTCTTATGATCATTTCTCATAGATTGCCCTGAAAGATCAGATAAAGAGAAGGCTCAGAATACTCGTTCGAGTAATACGGTTGGGAGAGGGAGACCGCCCAGAAAAAGTGGTAATGTGGGTAACAATAAGAGTGGAACGAAAGATTCTACTGTTGGATTTGAGGCATGGGCACTAGCTAGGGCTTATGCGATTTGTGCTCAAGAAGAAGCTTCAGTGCATGATGTGATCATTGGTACATTTTCTATCTTTGATACTAATGTTAATGCTTTGATTGACCCGGGGTCAATGCACTCATATGTATACACAACTTTAGTGTTGGATGAGAAAATACCTTTTAAGTCTACTGAATTTTGCTTAAAGTAACGAATCCTTTAGGTCAGTATGTATTAGTTGATAAAGTCTGTAAAAACTTCCCTTTAATGATTCAGGATTGCCAATTTCTGACTGATTTGATGTTGTTGTCATTGATGAGTTTGATGTGATTCTGGGTATAGACTGGTTAACTTTACATGATGCTGTTGTAAACTGTAGACGAAAGCATATTGTATTGAAATGTCAAAATGGTGAAAGGATTCGAATTGAATAAGACATATTGGATGGTACATCTAATGTTATCCCAGCTATGATGACACAATAATATATTCGAAAGGGTTATGAAGCATATCTAGCTTACATATTTATAGACTGGTTAACTTTGCATGATGTTATTGTAAACTGTAGACGAAAGCATATTGTATTGAAATGTCAAAATGGTGAAAGGATTCGAATTGAATAAGACATATTGGATGGTACATCTAATGTTATCTCAGCTATGATGACACAACAATATATTCGAAAGGGTTATGAAGCGTATCTAGCTTACATATTTGATTCCAGAGTTCCAAAATTGAAATTAAAGTCGGTTCCAAATATTTGTGAATTCACAGATGTGTTTCTAGAAGAGTTACCAGGTTTACCGCCAATCAGAGAGGTTGAGTTTGCTATTGAGTTAGTATCGGGAACATCTCTGATAGGGATAGGTTCATATAGAATGCCATCTACAGAGTTGGAAGAATTAAAAGCACAGTTGCAAGAGTTGGTGGATAGGGGCTTTTTTGGCCCTGTTTTTCTCCTTGGGGTGGTCCGATATTATTTGTTAAGAAAAAGGATGGGTCTATTTGATTGTGTATCAACTATCGATAGCTCAACAAAGTCACCACCAAGAACAAATATCTTTTGCTACGTATAGATGATTTGCTTGATTAGTACAGTGTTGTCAAAGATTGATCTCCATTCTGGATATTATTAGCCATAGGTTAAAGACTTGGATGTGCCTAATATTGCTTTCAGAACTAGGTACGGATATTATGAATTTCTGGTTATGCCATTTGGTTTGACCAATATTGTAACACCTCAAACCCGTATTCGTCCCCGGAACAGAGTTACAGAGCATTACCGAACAAACAAAATAGTAAACCATTTAATTCATACATCAATGCAATACATATTCTAAATTCATTCAAATAATTTCCTAATGTCCCTTAATTGAGCCCTTGAGGCCCCAAGAATATAATAGAATCAATCTGTGACTTAATCGAAAACATTGAAGTTTAGAAAAAAGTTAAAAAAATTGGACTACAGGGGTCACATTGTGACAGCCCAAAATTGACCCTATTCGAGAAGTGGTTTTGGGACCGCTAAACCGAGTAACCGAAATGTTTGAATGTGATATTTATTGTCTAGAATATGTAATTATGAATGTGTGAAAATTTCAAGCTTCGATTTAGTCGATTGCATGTGAGTTTTAGTAAATAGGACTTATGTGAGAAAATTTTGAAATGTGATAGGTCAAAGCATAAGGACCTATTAGTGCATGTTGAAAAAGGGGGACTTGCATGTCAATTTCCCCCCCTCTATTAGTAGTGGCCGGCCATGACAAGTATGGTAGACCAAGTGTGATGGGCAAGACATGTCATAGACATGTTGTGTTGGTGCATCATGGGTGGAAACAATAAAATAATGAGCATGGTAATTAAATAATGAAAGGGAGGAGTGATGAAAAAAAAAAGAATGGTCTCATCCATGCCCCCCCATTGCCGTGAGTTAAAGAAAAGAAAAGAAAAATTTTGTTCATCCTTTTTCATCTTCTTTTGGCCGAAAATTCTAAGGAAGGAGTTCTTGCTTCATGTTTGGTTTGGAAGAGGATTAGGAGGAGGTTTGGCCATACTTGTATCTAGATCAAGGTATGTTTGAGGTTGTGCCATGAGATTCATGCATGTTTTTAGTTGCTAGCTTGAGTTCTAATTAGCCCATGGTTCAAATCTTTGCTATGTCATGGGGATGATATTCGGCCTAGGTGGATTTTGTGTTAATGCCATTGCATGCTAAATATGAAGCTTGTTAATGATGCATGTGATGGTGGATTGATGATTCTTCAATCTTCTTTTTAGGATTTTTGAGTGAGCACATATGTGCATTAGTTGCTAGATGGAGAAGAATCGGCTAGCAAGTTGTGTGCTAAGGCTGAATATAATTTTTGTATATTAATGAGCAATGCATGTGTTAAATTGATGGAAAGGGAGAGGATGCTTTACTAGTGTATATATGTGTGTATTAGCCAAGTTTTGAACTTGAAACAAAATGGTGTTTAGTCAATACAAGTGACCATACTTGTAGAATGTAGTAAGTGTTGCAATCGGCCCCAACATAGACATGCATATTCGGCCATAGGAAGGAGATTGGTGTTGCATGTATTCGGTTAGAGGCAAGCATATTGATGCTTTTGTCTTGGCTTAGAAAATTCGGCCAAGGGGGAAAATTAGCTAAAATGTTGAGTTTGATTCATGATTCCGTACATATGTGACTTTAATGTCTAATGTATAAATATGGGCTAAGTGCCTTGTGTTCCTCTTTTCGATGCTCAAATGATTAAATCAATTTATTTGTTTAATTAAGCTCAAGAGCAAAGGGGAACTAAATCCGATAAAGGGAAGGAAAAAGTGGTCGAATAGCTATCGGAATCGTTCGACAACATCCGAGGTAAGTTCTTGAGTAAAAGAGCTTAAATTATGATTTGATTAGATCATGTTTTAAGCAAATCAAAATCATGCTCCTTGTGTGTGGCTATTGAGCCGAAATTGCAAGAATGATAAGTGTCTTGTGTTTGAGTTTTGCTAACGAAAACGAAATACGAATGTGCCATGATTTATTGTTAAATGTGCATGGTTATTTGAATGATGTCCGGGCTAAGTCCCGAAGGCTTTGTGCTAAGTGACCATATCCAGACTAAGATCCGAAGACATTTGTGCGAGTTACTAAATCCGGGTTAAGTCCCGAAGGCATTTGTGCGAGTTACTAAATCCGGGTTAAGTCCCGAAGGCATTTGTGCGAGTTACTATAACCGGGCTATGTCCCGAAGGCATTTGAACGAGTAGCTATATCCGGTTAAATTCCGAAGGTACGTGATTTGGGAATGAATGATCTTGCTGTAAAAATTTCAGTTAATACGCTTGAAACATCCCAACATTGAGGTATGTTTCGTATGTGCTTTGAATTAGTTGAGCCCTTACAAATAAGTATTCGCTCAGTTGATAAATGAGCTCCAGCCTTTGGCTAAGTTGATCTTTGTGTATGAATAAAAGGGTTGGTAATGTGAAGTAAGTATGATATTGAAAAATTGTGCATATGAAATTATCCGTTTAGCTACATGAATGCTATACTTTTGTTGTGTTGGAATCCCTTGCTCAAAACTTACTAAGCATAAATTGCTTACTCCGTCTCCTTGATTCTCTGTTTTATAGATTTTGGTTCTCCAGCTATCGGACTCGGGATTTTGAAGTCGAAGTCGCCCACACTATCAAAGCCCCCCTTTTTGGTACAATTTTGGTTGAACTTCGAAATGGCATGTATAGGACTACCCTTTTGTTGTGGGTCATGGACCCTTTGGACTTGTATAATTTTGGATAGCCATGCGAAAATGGCTTATATATGTTTGAGTATAATGTTATAATCATTTGGTATGGATATGCTTAACAAGGATTGGCCATGGGAATGGTTAATCACTATCATAAATTGTGCTATTTATGCTAAAAGGGCTAGTTGAATCATGGAAACTATGAAATAGGTAAAGTCTACCTTAAAGGCAGATGCTGACAGCAGCAGTGATGTAGATTTGGAAAATCACTAAAAATAGTAGGAATGGAATTAAATAGTGAATAAATTATGTAAACGAACCTTGATGAATCTATTTTCATAGGAAAGTAACGAAACGATCATATGGACAGTATGTTAAGAGATATTTAGGTTCTCGTAAGACAGGGCCAGAACGGTTTCTGGATTCCCTGTTTCGACTTTGGAAATCCATTATAAATTAACCAGAGATAATTAGTAGTCATTCCATATATGTATAGATTCCTCTTTGACTCTAGTTTCTATAGAAACAAACGACATCAGTATTGAAGCCCTGTACAGGGAGATATCCAAGTCGTAATGCGCAAAGGTCAGTGTAGTCGATCCCTGTAACATGGGAGACTTTGACTAATAAACTGTACTAATTGGCCCAACTAAAAATTCTAGAAAAAAAATATGTAGATGGGGATATGAGTCTAGTTTCAGGGAAAATTTACGGAACTGGATTCCGAGTTTCTGAACTCAAGATATGATTTTTAAAGCTACTAGTACGCAGATTGGCAGTGTCTGGGAAATTTTTTTTATAAGTGGTTTAAAGTCTGTTAACACCTCGTGTTCGACTCCGGTGACGGTCTCGGGTTCGGAGTGTTACATTTGATTGGTATCAGAGCTACGGTTTAGTCGATTCTAGGACTACTGTAATGCGTTGGGTCTAGCTATACATGCCATTTTATGTGATCAATTGATAGTGTGGTGATTTCTGACATTTGCAAATGTGTTTATTTATAGTAATGGATCCCGATCCCGACCGAGCGGTAGCTGATGATCTTGAGAGTGTAGCGCCCGCTCCCGCACAAGGGACAACACCGGCGGACTCTCAACCTAATGCTAGTAACCCAAATGATGAAGCTAGACAAGCTTTCTATAGCGTGATGAATGATTGGTTCAACCAATACATTCGAACTAATACGGCTGTTCCACAACCTCCATTCCAGACTAATACCACCCCGCACCTACAATACCTCCGGAAACTGACCAAATAAGGTCAAATAAGCCCCCAGTTGACAGAATCCGAAAACATGGGGCTACTGAATTTAAAGCTACGAATAGCGATGATGCCGAGCAAGCTAAATTTTGGTTGGACAACACTATCCGGGTACTCGATGAGCTATCTTGTACACCCGATGAATGCCTAAAGTGTACTATCTCCTTGCTACGCGATTCTGCCTACTATTGGTGGAGTACTCTGACTTCTGTTGTGCCCCGAGAGCAAGTAACTTGGGAGTTTTTCCAAACTGAGTTTCGGAAAAAGTATATCAGTCAGAGATTTGTTGATCAAAAACGGAAGGAATTTCTTGAGCTTAAGCAAGGTTCTATGTCAGTTACTGATTACGAGCTTGTCATTGATTACCACCCAGGAAAGGCTAATGTGGTTGCGGACGCCTTAAGCCGAAAATCACTGTTTGCTTTACGAGCGATGAATGTGCACTTGTCTGTTCTACCCGACAATGTGTTAGTAGCTGAATTAAAGGCCAAACCATTATTGATTCGTCAAATTCGTGAAGCTCAGAAAGTCGACGATGAATTGGTTGCAAAACGGGCTGAATGTGTTCCGTATATGGAATCCGAATTTCAAATTGGTGATGACGATTGTTTGAGGTTCAGAAGTCGGTTGTGTGTTCCAAGAAATTCAGAACTCATTTCGATGATTCTGAACGAAGCCCATTGTAGCCGAATGTCAATTCACCCGGGGAGTACGAAAATGTACAACGATTTGAAACGTTAGTTTTGGTGGCATGGTATGAAACGAGACATCTTCGACTTTGTTTCGAGATGTTTAATATGTCAACAAGTGAAAGCGGAACATCAAGTGCCTTCAGGATTACTTCAGCCGATCATGATACTTGAGTGGAAATGGGATCGAGTCACAATGGACTTTGTGTCCGGACTGCCATTGTCAGCAAGTAAGAAAGATGCGATTTGGGTTGTTGTCGATAGACTGACTAAGTCGGCTCACTTTATCCCCGTGCGTACAGATTTTTCATTGGATAAACTAGCTGAATTGTACGTTTCTCAGATTGTGAGATTACACGGGGTACCTATTTCTATCGTGTCGGATAGAGATCCGAGATTCACCTCACGATTTTGGAGGAAATTGCAAGAAGCTTTGGGTACCAAGCTGCATTTTAGAACTGCTTTTCACCCCCAAGCCGATGGTCAATCTGAGCGGATAATTCAGATACTTGAGGATATGTTGAGATGTTGCATCCTCGAGTTCAGTAGTTCATGGGAACGGTATTTACCTTTGATTGAATTCGCTTACAACAATAGTTTTCAATCAAGTATTAAGATGGCACCTTACGAGGCTTTGTACGGTCGTAAATGTCGTACACCATTGTTTTGGACCGAGCTCGGTGAAAGTAAAATTTTCGGAGTTGATTTGATTAAAGATGCCGAACAGAAAGTAAAGGTAATCCGTGAAAGTCTGAAGGTAGCCACAGATCGTCAAAAATCGTATGCGGATTTGAAACGAAAAGACATTGAATATCAGGTGGGAGATAAAGTGTTTCTTAAAGTTTCGCTTTGGAAAAGGGTACTTAGATTTGGCCGTAAGGGCAAGTTGAGCCCGAGATTCATTGGGCCGTACGAAATCTCCGAACGAGTTGGTCCGGTTGCGTATAGATTGATTTTGCCCCCTGAACTTGAAAAGATTCACGATGTCTTTCATGTTTCGATGCTTCGACGTTATAGATCCGATCCGTTACATGTGATTAATCCCTCAGAAGTTGAAATTCAATCTAACTTGAGTTATGAAGAAGAACAGATTCGTATCCTAGCTCGTGAAGTGAAAGAGTTGCGAAAAAAGGGTTCCGTTAGTTAAGGTGTTATGGCTCAAACACGGGATCGAGGAAGCTACTTGGGAAACCGAGAGCTCGATGAAAGAACGATACCCAAACCTCTTTACCGGTAAGATTTTCGGGGACGAAAATTTCTTAAGTGGGGGAGAGTTGTGACAGCCCAAAATTGACCCTAGTCGGGAAGTGGTTTCGGGACCGCTAAACCGAGTCACTGAAATGTTCGAATGTGATATTTATTGTCTAGAATATGTAATTATGAATGTGTGAAAATTTCAAGCTTCGATTTAGTCGATTGCATGTGAGTTTTAGTAAATAGGACTTATGTGAGAAAATTTTGAAATGTGATAGGTCAAAGCATAAGGACCTATTAGTGCATGTTGAAAAAGGGGGACTTGCATGTCAATTTCCCCCCCTCTATTAGTAGTGGCCGGCCATGACAAGTATGGTAGACCAAGTGTGATGGGCAAGACATGTCATAGACATGTTGTGTTGGTGCATCATGGGTGGAAACAATAAAATAATGAGCATGGTAATTAAATAATGAAAGGGAGGAGTGATGAAAAAAAAGAATGGTCTCATCCATGCCCCCCCCATTGCCGTGAGTTAAAGAAAAGAAAAGAAAATTTTGTTCATCCTTTTTCATCTTCTTTTGGCCGAAAATTCTAAGGAAGGAGTTCTTGCTTCATGTTTGGTTTGGAAGAGGATTAGGAGGAGGTTTGGCCATACTTGTATCTAGATCAAGGTATGTTTGAGGTTGTGCCATGAGATTCATGCATGTTTTTAGTTGCTAGCTTGAGTTCTAATTAGCCCATGGTTCAAATCTTTGCTATGTCATGGGGATGATATTCGGCCTAGGTGGATTTTGTGTTAATGCCATTGCATGCTAAATATGAAGCTTGTTAATGATGCATGTGATGGTGGATTGATGATTCTTGAATCTTCTTTTTAGCATTTTTGAGTGAGCACATATGTGCATTAGTTGCTAGATGGAGAAGAATCGGCTAGCAAGTTGTGTGCTAAGGCCGAATATAATTTTTGTATATTAATGAGTAATGCATGTGTTAAATTGATGGAAAGGGAGAGGATGCTTTACTAGTGTATATATGTGTGTATTAGCCAAGTTTTGAACTTGAAACAAAATGGTGTTTAGTCAATACAAGTGACCATACTTGTAGAATGTAGTAAGTGTTGCAATCGGCCCCAACATAGACATGCATATTCGGCCATAGGAAGGAGATTGGTGTTGCATGTATTCGGTTAGAGGCAAGCATATTGATGCTTTTGTCTTGGCTTAGAAAATTCGGCCAAGGGGGAAAATTAGCTAAAATGTTGAGTTTGATTCATGATTCCGTACATATGTGACTTTAATGTCTAATGTATAAATATGGGCTAAGTGCCTTGTGTTCCTCTTTTCGATGCTCAAATGATTAAATCAATTTATTTGTTTAATTAAGCTCAAGAGCAAAAGGGAACTAAATCCGATAAAGGGAAGGAAAAAGTGGTCGAATAGCTATCGGAATTGTTCGACAACATCCGAGGTAAGTTCTTGAGTAAAAGAGCTTAAATTATGATTTGATTAGATCATGTTTTAAGCAAATCAAAATCATGCTCCTTGTGTATGGCTATTGAGCCGAAATTGCAAGAATAATAAGTGTCTTGTGTTTGAGTTTTGCTAACGAAAACGAAATACGAATGTGCCATGATTTATTGTTAAATGTGCATGGTTATTTGAATGATGTCCGGGCTAAGTCCCGAAGGCTTTGTGCTAAGTGACCATATCCAGACTAAGATCCGAAGACATTTGTGCGAGTTACTAAATCCGGGTTAAGTCCCGAAGGCATTTGTGCGAGTTACTAAATCCGGGTTAAGTCCCGAAGGCATTTGTGCGAGTTACTATAACCGGGCTATGTCCCGAAGGCATTTGAACGAGTAGCTATATCCGGTTAAATTCCGAAGGTACGTGATTTGGGAATGAATGATCTTGCTGTAAAAATTTCAGTTAATACGCTTGAAACATCCCAACATTAAGGTATGTTTCGTATGTGCTTTGAATTAGTTGAGCCCTTACAAATAAGTATTCGCTCAGTTGATAAATGAGCTACCGGCCTTTGGCTAAGTTGATCTTTGTGTATGAATAAAAGGGTTGGTAATGTGAAGTAAGTATGATATTGAAAAATTGTGCATATGAGATTATCCGTTTAGCTACATGAATGCTATACTTTTGTTGTGCTGGAATCCCTTGCTCAAAACTTACTAAGCATAAATTGCTTACTCCGTCTCCTTGATTCTCTGTTTTATAGATTTTGGTTCTCCAGCTATCGGACTCGGGATTTTGAAGTCGAAGTCGCCCACACTATCAAAGCCCCCCCTTTTTGGTACAATTTTGGTTGAACTTCGAAATGGCATGTATAGGACTACCCTTTTGTTGTGGGTCATGGACCCTTTGGACTTGTATAATTTTGGATAGCCATGCGAAAATGGCTTATATATGTTTGAGTATAATGTTATAATCATTTGGTATGGATATGCTTAACAAGGATTGGCCATGGGAATGGTTAATCACTATCATAAATTGTGCTATTTATGCTAAAAGGGCTAGTTGAATCATGGAAACTATGAAATAGGTAAAGTCTACCTTAAAGGCAGATGCTGACAGCAGCAGTGATGTAGATTTGGAAAATCACTAAAAATAGTAGGAATAGAATTAAATAGTGAATAAATTATGTAAACGAACCTTGATGAATCTATTTTCATAGGAAAGTAACGAAACGATCATATGGACAGTATGTTAAGAGATATTCAGGTTCTTGTAAGACAGGGCTAGAACGGTTTCTGGATTCCCTGTTTCGACTTTGGAAATTCATTATAAATTAACCAGAGATAATTAGGAGTCATGCTATATATGTATAGATTCCTCTTTGAGTATAGTTTCTATATAAGCAAACGACATCAGTATTGAAGCCCTGTACAGGGAGATATCCAAGTCGTAATGCGCAAAGGTCAGTGTAGTCGATCCCTGTAACATGGGAGACTTTGACTAATAAACTGTACTAATTGGCCCAACTAAAAATTCTAGAAAAAATTATGTAGATGGGGATATGAGTCTAGTTTCAGGGAAAATTTACGGAACTGGATTCCGAGTTTCTGAACTCAAGATATGATTTTTAAAGAGACTAGTACGCAGATTGGCAGTGTCTGGGAAATTTTTTTTATAAGTGGTTTAAAGTCTGTTAACACCTCGTGTTCGACTCCGGTGACGGTCTCGGGTTCGGGGTGTTACACACATGGTTGAGACACACGCCCGTGCCTCAGGCCATGTTGACCCAAAATGAACCTTAAAACACAAGTTTACGATTTCAAGTTTCCTTGGACCTTAAGAAACTCAAATACCAAATCAAAAAGACTTTAATCGAGCCAAAAACACACCAAAACGAACCTATTAAGTGTCTAACCAATGTACCCTCATTGGTACCACAAGTATATATAATTATACATCAACATAATCATCAATTCAACTCATCAATTCATTCAAGAAACACCTCTCCAAAATACCTATCAAAGGTATCTCAATCACAACATTTCTTTAATACATATCATTGACATTAGCATAGAAACTATACCTCATTCTCATATATTATATAACATTTAAAAAAATATCATCCATAATTTTTATATAAACCAAAACAATAACAATAAACGCAAGAGCCTATCCATGCCATATAATATGAAATAAGCGTTCCAAAAAACTATCGAATTGAGCTGGATAGTGTGACTTGACTGCCGATCCGATCATCCAACCTTCCGAGAATCTACAATGACATTAAAAAACATAAGTAAGATTAATGGAGCTCATTAAGTTCGACACATTAAATTATAAATCTTACTGAAGTAAATACAACAATTAAAATAATAATAATCAACCATGAGAATTCCATGTCATCCACAATTTCAACCGATGAATTCATCTATGTTCATATCAATATTCAATAAATAACAAACCTTTTAAATTCATTAAACAAATTACGTTACCAAGATTTTTCATTCAAAGAATGACTTACGAATAAGGGTACATCATCGGATCAACTGAACACGCCAAACAGAAGCTCACAAGAGCTAATCCAACCGAAACACGCCAAACAAAAGCTTATAAGAGGTAATCCAACCGAAACACACCAGACAGAGAGTATAACAAGAGAGTTTGCAACAAATGCTGAACCTCTGTTTACTCGGGTAATATACAAATATCTCCCTTCAATACCATCTCCACTACAAAACCCCTAAACACGCCAAATAACGATTGTACTTTATCACGCATTCAATCCAAACCGAACATCAATTTCAATATTATATCTAAAATTACCATTAATTATCAACAATTAAAAATAAATATATAATTTGTACCATGTTAATCTACTAACAATTCATATTTATGTTAAATTCTAACCGTACGAACTTACTAATTGAATTGCAGAAATGTCAAAGTATAGGGGCATTTTGGTATTTTTCTATTCTCCTCGATTTTCCACTCGATCTTGATCTAAATTAATAATTTCATTCAATTTATTAATTTAGATAGTAAAAAAATTATTTTCTGCAATTGATTCATTTTTACATTTTTACAAAATTGCCCCTAATATTTTACTTTTATTCAATTTAGTCCCTAAGCCTAAAACATGCAAATTAACAATTTTCACCCAAATTTGACCTCAACTGAATGTTCATAAACCCTAATGCAATCTATATGTATGAAAAATTTACATCAAATCCTTGTACTATTATTATTTTAACAATTTAGTTCCTAATTGATAAATTCATCAAAAATCACTTAACAAAATACTTTTAAATAAGAATGAATATTTCAAATTCATCATTTAACATAAAAGATTCACTATGTTTATCAATTACAACATTCCACATCTTTAACAATTTCAAAATCAAAGGTACGGGATAGTTGGACCTAGTTGCAACGATCTCAAAAATATAAAAATTATTAGAAACGGGTGAAAAAGAGCTTACCATGCAAGGATTTAAGCATAGCCAAACCTTGAATAAACTTCCATGGAGGTTCGATGAAGAACAAAGTAAAATGAAGAAAAACATTATGTTTTCCTATTTTAATCTTTACTTTTCTTTATTTTAATAATAAAAATAACATATAAACATATAAAACTTAAAGATTTTGAAGCTTTAATCGAAAAAAATTTTAAAAATGGATAATTTATCCAATAAGGCCATCCAATTATGTTTCTTTAATAAGTTAACATTTTTAAACGAATAGCGATCGACTTTTTTAACTTTTATGATTTAGTCCTTTTTAATTAATTAACTATCAAAACGTTAAAATTTTTCAACGAAACTTGAATACGACATTTACAGTACTCTATAAATATTTATAAAAATATTTACAGCTCAGTTTATAGAAACGAGATCCTGATACCTCATTTTCTAAAACCACTTGACCTCAGGGTCTTACCACTTGAGCTTAATTAATCACTCAAATAATATTTACGAACTTACTCGTTGAATTTTTGGCCTCGAAACCATTGTTTCCAATACCACTAAAAAATAGGTTGTTACAAATGCACCTGTTGTGTTTATGGATTTGATGAATAGAATATTTAGGCCATATTTAGACAGATTTTTAGTTATGTTCATTGATGATATATTGATTTTTTCTTAAGATAAATCAGAGTATGCCCAAATTTTAAGAATTATTTTACAAACTTTGTGCCGAAGCCAAAAATCACAATTGAAGGATATGGTTAGGTTCGGTCAAGCTCTTTTTGGTGCATATAAGTGATTTTAACCCCGTTTTTAATTACTTTTATGTTTTTAGTCTGTTTTAGCTTAATCTAGCTCGCTTGGGGGTTAATTTGTAAAATTGTTAAAGGTTGAGGGTTATGTCATGGATGCTTTTGTGTAGGTTTAGATGTTAAATGATATATTATGAATCTTTTTTTGAAAAATAAACAAGTTTTCTTAAGTGATTTTTGATGAATTTTTTAGTTAGGGATTAAATTGTTAAAGGTGTAAATTATAGGGTTTTATTGTGAAATGATGGCTAATATGAGTTGTTTCAAAGTCCCTTGCACCTATGGTTAATATGGATTTAGATTGAAATGGTTAGATTTTAAGTTATAAGACTAAATTGTAAATAGTTAAATTATTAGGGGCAAATTGGTAATTTTGTATAAATATGAAATGTCGATTAAATCGAATACTAGAAGTATTTAATTGATTAAAATTACCTATTTAGATAAAGGTAAATCACAATCAGATACAGATTGAGGAAAATCAAAAGCTTCAGATTAGCTCGATTAAACTATAACACCTTCAATTGTCGAGGTAAGATCGTATGACCGGTAATTGTGTTAATGTTATTTTAATTGAATGTTTATTATGCTATGTTTAATGTAAATGGATTGATAGATAAATGTATCAATGCTATAACGAACTGACAGATATCGAGTCCTGGTTGTACCTTAGGAATTCTTAGGATACAAATGAGATGTCATTAGAGATTTCATGTTTCAGGTGCTGGCCTTGAATTCGGTAGTTTTTGAACATTTTGGCCAAGGTTTATAATGGCATGTATAGGGTGTTTCTAATGGTATTTTGATGAATGAGTTAATGGTTTCGCATGTATAAGTTTTGAAAGTTATGTTGGTTTGGTACCATTTGATGCTTTTTAAAAATATGTCATTTTGGTTGCCTTATTATGCATGTTTATAAAGCTCTTTATGGTATGTTTGGAAAGTTTTGATAATGGACACTTTGTGGTATGTTTTGGTAAGCAATTAAACTAGGTTATGATGCTTGAAATAAGGAATTGTTGATTAGTTTTGGCATGTTATATTTGGATGTTAATTGTGGTGCCTTTGAATGACATTGGTTAATTGAATTAGGATCTAGAAATGGCATTTTGATGTGTGTTTGAGCGATGTTTAGGCCTCTTTAAAGTGTACTTAAATGGGTTAAAACGTTATGCATGAAATGGTTTGAAATGGCTTGATTTTAGGTAAATTTTGGGTTCACACGACCTCAGACACGGGCATGTGACTCAGCCGTGAGAGGCACATGGCTTGGCGACACGACCATGTGTCATTTGAGTATTTCAAAGGGTACAAGTCAGTAATTAGTTACACGGCCTTGCACATGGCCTAGAACACAGGCGGGTGACACAGCCGTGTGACCCTACTCAGTGAGTTGCATGGGTGAGGACACGGTCGTGTGTCCCTATTTTGGTAATTACATGGCCTAGGGCCATATCACACGGATGTGTGGCCCTTGTTTTGCAATTTGTGCATCTTTTTCTTAAACGTTCCAAAAGTGTTTTGAATTAGTTCCAAACTGCTTCTAAGCTATTTCTAGGGCTTTGAAGGCTCAATTGATGGACAATATGCATATGAATGAATGGTTTATGATTTATTTAAATTATTGAATGATATGATGTTTAAATGTTTACAGTTACACGGTAATTCTTCGTAACCCTAACCGGTGACGGAGATGGGTTAGGGATGCTACAATCATTATACAATTCATATAAATAACAAATTATAAACCGAATGAACTTACCTGAACTGAATTAATGTAATAGTTGCAAAATGTTAATGACTATTTAGTAATTTTTCTATTTCCACGTAAATCAACAGGGTCCTGATCTAAAATGTAAAATTTCCCAATATTAACTTACATTTGATATTCCAATTAATTTTTCATTTATACCCTTTTATTTTTTGAAATTATATAATTACCCTTAACTTTTACAACGTTTGCAATTCAGTCCCTTAACCTAAAAATTATCAAATTGACCATTTTCTAGAAATTAGATTACAGCAAAATATTCTGAGCCCTTAAACAGTCCTTATTATACCTCAAAGTCAAGATCAAACCTTGAAATTTTGACATTTTAACAATTTAATCCTTAAATCAGCAACTAATAAAAATTAATTCATAAAACATTCAAATACCACAATCAAAACTTCAAACATATAGTTATCATAAAAAAAACCAATATTCATCAATGGGAACTTCCAAAATTTTTAACAGATTCAAAAACGAAGGTACAAGCTAGCTGTACCTAGTTGCAATAATCTCAAAAATATAAAAATCACAAGAAACGGGTATCAATTTCACTTACATTAAGTTTTTAAACTTGGATGATTCTCCAAACTATACTTTCATGGTGTTTCAACAAAAGATGAAACCTTTCAATTTGTTTTCTTAAATTTTGATTTATTTATAATTTCGCCATTAAACATATTTTATTTTATCATTTTCATTCATAATGCCGTCCAAAAATAATAAATAGAGGCTAATTACTACTTATGTCCTTCCTCATTTAGTAATTAAGCTAATTGATCACTTAAATGCAATAATTACTAAGTTTTGCACCTTTTTCAATTTAGTCCTTTTCTTCAATTAACTATCTAAACATTAAAATTTCTTAACCAAATTTTAATACAAATCTAATGGCTCCATAAATATTCTGTAAATAATATTCATGACTCGACACAACCAAAATTTGTGGTCCTGAAACCACTATTCCATCACTACTAAAAAAAGAGTTGTTACAAGCTGATCTATTGGTTTGTACTTTTATGAGGCAAGATTTATATATATATTCATATTGATTGCATGATTTACTATCAAGGTAAGCTTATGTTGACTTATGAAATTATTTGCATTGAATTATTGTTCTACCTTAATTCGACTTAGCAAATTAAACTAGTTTTAACATTTTGAGATCTTGAAATTAAGCATTATTGTTAGGATTTAATAGCTTTTCATTAAGTTAATAAAATGTGAAAAAAGTGAAAAAAAAGAGTTTTTTATTGACTTTAAGGCTGATTGAGGCCTAAATGTTAGCTAATCTACTCAGTGAGTGTGCAGAAGAGCATTAGAAGGCAATTTACATCAAGATTGATCATTGCGTCACGATACGGGATAACAGATGACGCAAAATAGAGACCAAAACCAAATAATCATGAAGCTGTCTTCTTGGTCGTAACATGGCTTAATGATGTCTCAACCAACCCCTCAGAATGAACCTAAAGGAGTACACTGCCTACTATGTCACGACACAAGACCTGAGTGTCGCGACATCGACTCTTGGACGTGGAATTACACCGAGTGATGCCCATTTTGGTCTTCACAATGCATCATTAAACCCTAGAATGACAACTGACCTAAGGTTGAGGATGACAACCATCAAAAGGCTATAAATAAGCCCCTTTAGCACTCAATTTACATACGCCATTTTCTTAGACAATTCTTCCTTTGATAGATTTAGGTTTTATTTATTTTGTTTTGTTCTTTTGTTCTTCGAAGACATCATTTTTAGATGTGCATAGACACTTGGAAATTATTTCCAGATCTTAATACAAATCTGGGAATTTATTGTTCTTTATAATTTTGATTCGTTCATTATGTTTATTCTTTACATTAAAATTATATTGTTAAAGAAAACCATGAGGAACTAATCTCTTTATGGGGGATCAGCAAGTGGAGGTATGATGATTTAATTATTGTGTAGGGTTTTTTAATAGATTGATTGTTCAGAAAAGGAAGAACATGAACCAAACCCTAAGCCTAACAACCCTAGGAAGTCATCAAGTTGGGAATTAACCCAAAATAGGTATGACCCATTAGTGAACACCTTACCCCTGAGCCGACTTGGACTATGAGGTCGAAAGATAAGTAGTTTATTTCGGCTTATTACCTTAGTGAGAGATCGAAAAATCCTACTACTGTAATGACTAGTTGATTAAGGAGAAACCCGAAGGAACAAGTTGATGAAGCATGCTGAAGCAAGCTGATCTCCCAGATTCAGATCTAACAACTAATCAAACTTTGTTTTTAAATTACATTATTTATTTATTTTTATTTTTTATTTTATTTGTTTTCATTAAAACCCCTAAAACTTTTATTCATATCTTGTACTATAGCCTGCTAAAAGTATTAATTAGATCTCGTTAGTGCAAGAGTTAAAGTTATTTAGTGCTACGCCTCCCTATGGTACAGTCCTCGGAGTACTCACATACCCTGTTATAACTATATTACAACTTGACTCGTGCAGTTGCAAAAGCCATAATTACGTTCTGGATGTTAGTATGCCTGGAGATGGTCAATTATATTGAATGTTAAGAAATTGGACTAAATTGACTATAGTATAAAAGAGTGATATAATTGGCATGTGAAATTTGATATGGATATAGTATGAACCATGTTATGTGAATTTTGCCATACATGAATTGATGATAAAAGGAAATGAGATTATGATTAATGATTTTTTATATAATGTGATTAGATTATTGGTACCCTATTAACTGTCCAGGCAAAGTTGGATATAGATGTCATTCCATAGGATTAGGTTGTGTATGGGTTACTCCGGTTATACTACTAAGCACTGGATGCATTTTACTTCAGACGTCCCGATGAGTGCTGGGCATACTTTTACTTCGGTTATATGAATTAGCATTGGGTGCAATTTATATGTTTTGGATGTTCCAATGCGGCACTGGGTGCCAAATCGGTATGTTAGTTGGATGATCTATGTATTTGCCCCAAGCCCGAGTTAAATTTATTGGGATTATAAAATGTGAATCGATTAAATGATATTTGAAATGATTTGATAACACGAAATGGTATTACAGGTGAATATATGTGAAATGTGATTTTTGATAACATGTGGAAGACTGTGCGAATCAGTTATAAGAGCCTGGAAGGTCGATATGAAATATGGTGAATCAATAGATTCGATTTGGAAACAAGATTTTGAAACAATCAAATTGTATGAATAGGAATGGTAACATATACACCCTTAATGGTAGAAATTTGTCATATTATGTTTACATTGAATTGCTAATAGAGATAGTCAATGAAATTGCCATTCGAATCATGAATAGATGAATTGAACTAGTTATAATTGAATTATGCATTGGTATTATTCTTATTATGTTAATGCTTTTGCTTATATGGCCTGAATCATGAAAGTACCACCAAGCTTTATTCTATGCCCATGTATAGGTGGGTCTCATTATCACCCCCATTACCTCGCAAAACTTCAACGAACTCATACTCAAATACTTTACACCTTAAATAAGTTATCCCTCCTATTTCCTCTGCATTGTTAAGAATTTTATACACCAATTTCTTCTTTTTTTTTGTAACAATTTGACAAATTTCTTCATCAATAGGCTTACCCGTATTCTCAGGTATTTCTGCCAACTTTTCTTATATTTGTAGTCAGGTGGATTCATTGACTATCTCATTTACCGTGTTCTTAGATACATCATATTCAGCCGATCATGCTGCATTTTATGTGAGACATACAATGATTTTCCTTTTCTTGTTCTGTTCACTTCTTATTTCAACATTCTGGCAGACTTTATTTGACACCGTAGCCTAGCTATGGTCTTACACAATATAAACTCATGCTTACTTTTCTGGCTGACTCTATATGTTTTCAAAGCCTAGCTATATGGCAGACTCTACATATAATATAATTATGTATTACACACACAAGTAAGGCACTTATTTCAGTATACACAGTATTCCAATCATTTGATCACAATATATCATTGAGCAATTATCTTATACGATGTTTTGCATCCACAGCATACTCACTCACCATTTCCACTAATAATAACAGATTCAAATAACTCGGAATAGTCATAACACATTTTCATCAACCACCCAAAGATAGAATACAAAAACTCACATGAATTCCCTTATCCTTGTCAGCTTAACTTGTCCAAACACTAGAGCCTCATTCGTCCTAGTAGCTAACCAAGATAACCATTTATCAGTTAAATTGAAGGTATTCAAACCTTAAAAGCCCATAATCCTTACTTATATAAAAACTTTTCAAGAATTCTCACTTCTCTTTTCTCTAATCCATGAGTACAGGGAAGCTTAGGGGCTTACCAGCTTATCAAATTATCTTTTGCTCAGACATGAATCTCATATTTACTAACTCATGCAAAGATTTTTGAACTTCTTCTTCCTTTCAAAGTAACCGAAGTAGACGTTGTAGACTAAAGAGAGATCACCAGTTGATTCAGAAGAATTCCTTCCTCTCCACACATATATATATCCAAATTTTGGAAGATCTTCTTTGTCCATTTTAGCCATTCATTGCTAATAATTTTTTCTCCCATTAAGGATATAGTCAATTCCAATCTAACTAAACCAGAATTGACATCCAACTATCTACAATTCAAACATTAAAATTTCTAAATTTTTGAGTAAAGTCTGCAATTTTTGAATCCACTCAATTTAATCTTAACATTCTTTTAATTTCAAGACATAAGAAAAAATTGGTTGTGATAGACCTTTTGAAAACAAACAGTAATGTCGTGATGCTAGGCCCTTAACATTACAAAGATGATAATTTAGTAAGTTACGTTGTGACTTGAAACCCTTGAAGTCGCAATGTCAACCCGATATTTTGAAATTTTTAAAATGTTTGAAAGGTCAAGAGTTTGACATTCAAAGTCACAACTTTAGGAGTTTGAAAGGTTTCGATCCCTCTTTAGTTGAAATCTGGCTATAATCTATAGAATAGATCCTACAACATTTAGAATGTTCACCGTACGTACATGGTATCTCTTTTAAAAGGAGAGGCTTACCAATAGTGGTTGACAGTCACCCGACATGTGTTAGCTGATCAGGTTACTTAGGCATTCCTCCAATCTAAATTTCAAAATAAATACATTGATGAATTGTATCTTAAAGACAAAAGGCAAGAATTCATGATGTTATATCACAGTGATAAATTACTGTTGATTATGAGCGAGAATTCTTACGAATTAACAAGTATTCCTTTGACTTAGTGCCGACCGAGGAGAAGAGTTGCAAGCAATTCCTTTAGAGAT
Source organism: Gossypium hirsutum (assembly GCF_007990345.1). Classification (NCBI taxonomy): domain Eukaryota; kingdom Viridiplantae; phylum Streptophyta; class Magnoliopsida; order Malvales; family Malvaceae; genus Gossypium; species Gossypium hirsutum. Next base: position 49,103,324 of record NC_053443.1, read on the forward strand.
TGTGAGATGAGCTTCGATTTTAGTTAGCTTCAAATAAGCTTAAAGATTTTTTTGGTCAAACCGAACAAGCAAAGATGGTTGAACAAACCATGGACCTAGATAAAAAATCAAGCCTTCAAAAATAAATCTGGGTTTTCTAGTTCATAACGTTTTCCAAAGTGAGCGGAGAGTCTCGAGGACTTAGAAATCAAATCCCATGGGTAGTACTAGGGGTCCCGTAAGAGACTCGTACATTCTAAATTTTGAGCATTGCAAAAAGAAGCGTAAAAGTGAATGTTGGAAATTGACAAGAGCTTGTTTTTTATGTGGGCCCCTGGAAAATTTTGCCCGAGAATGTCTGAAAAATGATAATAATACTCTTGTTGTTAGTCAGAGATCTACTCCTATAGTTATAAGTTAAAAAAATAGCCATAGTGGATCAATAGCAAGGGGTAGTACGAAAAGAAAGCTAGTTTTACGGTACAACAATCTAAAGCTAGAGCTCCTGCACGAGCCTTTATGGCTCAAACTAGAGAAGAGGGTGATGCTACCAATGTTGTAACAGGTATTTTTCTTTCATAATTTGTATCCATCCATGCTTTAATTGACCCTGGCTTTAGGCATTCATATGTTAATTTTAGCTTCTCAGAGTTGAGGAAATTGAAATCAAACTTGTCAAGTATAACAATATTTGTTTCAAGTCCTTTAGGAAAAATTGTGCTTGTTATTCAAGCGTGCAAACATTTCTTATTAGAAATCTAGAATAAATCATTCCCATTTGGTCTGCTCATCAAGTCGTTTGGTGATTTTGATGTAGTTCTGAGAAAGTATTGGTTGATTGAGCATACTATGATTTTGGACAACGTAAAAATAAATTCTTTATCTACAGTCCTGAAGGTGATATCATTGAAGTTAAGGGCATAAGGTTAAGTGATTCTACTCATATCATTTCATCAATTTGAGCTAATATGCTTTTAAATCAAGATTGTGAGACATATTTGGCCTATATTATTAACTCAAACTCAAATGAAAGTAAAATGGGAAAGATCCAAACAATATGTAAGTTTTTGGATATGATTTTAGAAGAATTGGCAGGATTTCCTCTTAGCCGTGAGGTTGAATTTGAAGTTGAGGTTTTACCCTGGTATAACTCTTATGTCTATTACTTTGTACTGCATAGTGTGAATGAAGTTAAGGAGCTAAAAATTCAATTCCAAGATCTTCTGGACTGTGGCTTTATACATCCCAATATATCATCTTAGGGAGCTTTAGTATTGTTAATTAAAAAGAAAGATAGTTCGATGCAGCCCTATATAGATTATCGGTAGTTTAATAAGTTGACAATCAAGAACTAATATTTATTATCGCTTATTAACAATCTGTTTGGTCATTTGAAAGGTGTTACAATATTCTCCAAGATCAGTCTGAGATCTGGATATTATTAGTTAAAGGTGAAAGATAGTGGCGTGCCAAAAATAGTATTATGTACGCAATATGGTCACTATGAATTTCTAGTGATGTCATTTGAGTTGATGAATGCTCCTAAAGCATTCATGGATCTCATGAATCACATTTTTTTCAATCATATTTGGATGAAATTTTGGTAGTCTTTATCGATGATATCCTAATATATTTGTAGTCAGAGGAAGAACATGATAACCACTTGAGAATTGTGTTGTAAGTGTTGCATGAAAACCAAAAATATGGGAAGCTTAGCAAATGTGAATTATGGTTATCAAAACTTGTATTTCTAAGACATGTTATATCGGTCGAGGGAATCCATGTGGATCCTAATAAGATTGAAGTCATTCTGCAATGGAAATCACTAAAAAAGGTGTTAAAAACCAAAAGCTTCTTAGGTCTGGCTGGTTATTACAAAAGATTCATAAATGGATTCTCCAAAATAGCTATGACAAAGCTTTTGTAACAAATGTGCCATTTGTGTAGAATAGCTAGTACCAAAAGAGTTTTCAGAAGTTGAAGGCCATGTTGACAAAGTGTCGATATTGACTTTGCTCGAATAAGGGAAGGAGTATGTGGTGTTCAGTGATGCTTTAATAAATGCTTTGGGCTATGTTTTGAAGTAGGATGGTAAGGTAATTGCTATGCGTCCCAGCAGCTGAAGTCAGATGAACATAATTATCCAAAGCTTGATTTAGAGCTAGCTATTGTGGCCTTTTCTCTAAAGATCTAGAGGCACTATATGTATGGTGAAAAGTGTTATATCTATAAAGATCATAAGAGCCTCAGATATCTCCTCTCCCAGAAGGAGTTAAATTTGAGACAGTGTCATTTGACTGAGTTACTGAAAGGCAATAATTGTATAATAGATTACTATCTTGGGAAAGGGAATATAATGGTTAATACCTTAAATCAAAACTCAACATTTGAATTGAGAGCAATGTTTGCTCAGTTGAGTATTTGTGATGATAGTAGCTTGTTAGCTAAATTAAAAATAAAGCCTATGTTGATTGATCACATAAAAGAGACACAATCTGTAATAACTAAGCTAGCAAAGAAAATAAAGCCTGATCAACGAGATAATAAGAATTTCAGCATTGATGTGAATAATTTTCTTCGATTTCACAATCAAATTTGTGTACTTGGCAATACTAAATTAAAGAAATTGATTTTGCATTAAGCTCATGATGGTTTTGTCGCTATGTATCCTAGTGGTGAAAAAAATGTATGGTAACTTGCAAGAATCATATGGGTGGCTAGGGATGAAAAGAGAATCATCAAGTATGTTGTTAAATGCTTAACTTTCCAATTAAAAAAGTAGAACATCAAGTTCCCACTAGGTTGCTTCAACCTATTTCGATTCCTTAGCGAAAATGGGAACAAATTACGATGGATTTTATTGTTTGCCTAGAAATTTCATTGAAAAAAAGAAATGTTATTTGTGTAATAGTTAACCGATTAACAAAATCTAGTCATTTTATGGTAGTTAGAACCAATTAGTTGTTTTCGAAGCTTACTGAAGTGTATATCCGCAGGATAATAAGACTTCATGATGTAACTATGTCTATTATCTTGGACCGAGATCCTCGTTTCACTTTGAGATTCTGAAATGATTACATGAATCTTTGGGTACGAGGTTGATTTTTAACACTGCATTCCATCCCTGGTCTGACGGCAAATCAGTGCATGTTATCTAATTGCTAGAAGATATGCTTCGAGTCTGTACCAATGAACTTGATGCTAGTTGCTAGCATTATTTGTCTCTAGCCAAATTTGTTTACAATAATAGTTTTCAATCGAGAATTCAAATGGCTCATTATGAAGCTTTATATGGGCGACAGTGTAGAACACCTTTATGTTGGTCAAAATTGAGTTAGAAAAATATGACTGGGCTAGAATTGATTTAAGAAATGAATTATAGAGTGAAGTTGATAAAAGGTAGACTGAAGGCAGCCTCAGATAGGCAAAAGTCATATGTTGATATGGATCGAAAGGAAATTGAATATGTTGTGGCCAATAAAGTATTTTTGAAATTCTCTTCGTGGAAGAAAATCTTGCGCTTTGGCCACAAAGGGAAGCTAAGTCCTAGATTTATTGGCTCGTACGAAATCATTAAAAGAGTTGGACTTGTTGCCTACTATTTAGCTTTGCCATCAGATTTACAAAAGATCTGTAATGCATTTCATATATCTATGCTTCAATGGTACTGATCTAATCCTTTAAATGTGATTCTCGTGGAAGATATTAGGGTGCAACTGGATTTTTTGTATGAAGAACGGTCACTAAAGATGTTAGCCTGAGAAGTAAAGAAGTTGAGAAACAAGTAAGTACCATTAGTGAAAGTCCTTGGCACAGTCATAGCATAGAAGAACAAGTACTTAGTAAGTGCATATGAAATTTAATTTAACTTACCTAAGTATTATATCATTTAATCAATAGGAATTCAAAGATGCACAATGTGATAATACTTTGACATCCTTAAACCTTTTTGTACAAAACCATCACCAAATTAATATATTAGTACTATGATTTCAAAGTATTCAAATCAAACACATATACTATATAGAACTGTACCATTACAAATTATACGATATTATAACCATGCCAACTAAGTTTCTTATTAGTCTTTCCAGCTATTCCTTTATCAAATTGTCCATATCTTTGCCAGAGAACTATGGTAATTTAGTTTCGGGTATTCAAGACTAGATTACTCGCACAAGTTGTAACATATACATTTGCTCACGGAAGTTGTATAACTCGGGCCTACTCACACAAGATGTAATTCAGGATTGTTTATATAAGTGTTATTCAATGATGCTCGTACAAGCTGTAGAGAATCTGCAACATATGTTGGATCTCAGCCATCGATAACTAAGTCCCTAACCAACACTCGATTTGTATCATTTGGGTTTACTTCCACAAGCTGTAGCTCAGGATTGTTCTTCTAACTCTATTCAATGCTGCTCACACAAGCTGTAGTGAATCTGTAACAAATGTCGAATCTCATCCATTGATAACGTAGTCCCTGACATGCACCCAATTCTTTTAAAACGATAACAGTTTGTTCTTCATGCCGTAATATTTACTGAATTGTCATGAGCATTGTCTTGTATTCATACATCTTAGTCTCTCTAAGATTATCATTTATACATATTATTTTACCATATAAACATTTCATAACTATCTATTGACACGTATTTTTTTAGAAACCTTATATTTTACATATTTTACATATTTTACAATTTAATCCATTCGGTATAAAAGCCTAACATTTCCATAGAAACTCAAATAATAGACAAGATATTATAACCTTAAATGAAAAAAAAATTAAATTAATAAGTTCCATTTGAACTTACTTGGTAAAAAAAACAACCAACAAGGTGTCAGAGACTATTCCACAATTTTCTTTTTTTCCGCGAATATCCTCCAATTGATCTAAATCCCAATCTAAATCATAATTTAATTCAATTATCAATTTCAAACATTATTTAACAACATATTATAATTAGATATCAGTTCAATTTCATTTATCAAATATTACCTCATGTTTTGTATTTTATTCAATTTAGTCCCTAAAACCAAATTTTTCATAGCTTTCAAATTTAAGCTTCGATTTCAAAACTTATCTCAATTTCATCCTTCTACAACCCTATAATATAAAAATAATAGAAATATAACCTTAATTTTGAAATATTTGCACTTTAGTCCCTATGTTCAAAACTGACAACTTTCACTTACAACTTACTCATTTTTTTCATATAAAAGCTCAAAATCTATCAATTTAACACCAAAAGCTTTTATGAGTTAACAATTGGGAACCTTTATAAACATTAACAATTTTGCAAAATAGTCCTCGGGCTAGCTAAATCAAGCTCCCGAGATCTCAAAAACATAAAAATTACAATAAATAGACAAAATTGAATTCACCATTGAGATTTTAAAGCTTGGTCGAACCTTCCTCCTTCAAAAATGGTGAAACAGTGTGAAGATGAAGAAAAAGGTAAAGGTTTCTCTTTCTTTCCATGTTTTCATTTTATTAACTTTTAGTATTATTATTTTATCATTTTCAACATAAAAATTAACATTATAATTAATATTTCTGAGCTTTTAATTGTCCGCCTTATTCTAATTTGCCTTAATTTTCATTTTCAGCCTGGTTCAATTACTAAACAAGCCCTTTAGAAGTTAAAAATATATAACGATTAACTTTACTACTTTTATTATTTAGTCCTTGGGCCTTAATTAACAATCTAACTAACAAAATTTAAGGATAAAACCCTAATTAAACTTTATACTAACCTCGTAAACATTAAATAATAACATTTATGGCCTCACTTGTCAGAAATAGGGTTCCAAAATCATCGTTTCTAACACCACTGACTTTAAGGTTGAAACACTTATACCTTAACTAACTATTCCATTAAAAAAAATTCTTCAGACCAAAATTCAATATAATTCTAAAATAGACTCGTAAATATCAATAATAGGGTTTCAAAACAAATAAGACATCAATATCCCCACCTCTTTTTTAGGTAATTTTTTAGGACGAAAATTCATAAGGGGGAGAATTATAATGACCCGATTTTCAGTAACGTCAAAAATTGTAGTTTCAGAACCCCTTTTTTATAAACTGAATCTATAATGATGAAATACAAAGACTAATGAAGTTATTATGAAAATATATTGAAACTCGATTAAGTAATTTAACTAAGAAAATGGTTAATTAAAGTTGTGGGACTAAATTGTAAAAGCCTAATTGTTGTTGAGTTTTAATTAAAAAAAGGCTTGAAGAACTAGATAGAAATTTTCTAAAGGGATAAAATGGTTATTTAACCAATATTTAACATGATTTAGTGGATGACGATGAATAATTCCATTAAGGAAAGATTATAATTAAAATATATAAATTAATGTTTTAATTAACTAATTAATTAAGGTTGATTAAAGTTTAATCGAAGTGTATATATATACCATAGAAAGTGGAAAAAAATATGAAAATTCATCTTCTTCTTCACCGTCCACATGAAGAAAAACAAAGAAACCTTCATTGTTGAAGCTTAAAACATTTGACTATAAAATCTTCAAGGTAACCATGTAACACCCCAAACTCGACCTAGACGTTATGGTCGAATCTGATGTGTCACATTAAAGTGTCTTTTGGAAATTGAACTCGTTGGTAAAATATTCTTGCACAAGTTTAAGATAAACCCCTTTTAATATTAATTAACAAATCAATTAGTTGAAATGTTTGTCTTGTTATCTGATAATGTTTAAATAAATTGGTCTAAAATCGGGAAGTTTTTTTAAATCCTACTGTTTAAAACTTGTATCTTTGAAAACGGTAATTATTTTAAAAATTTGTCTTCCCCTAAACTAGCAATTTAACGTATTTAAGCAAAAGCCCAAATAAAAATTTAAACCAACTTAAAGGCCTTATTACAAAAAAAAAACAAAACCCAACTTATTATTTAAATTAAACATAAAAGCAAATATGATAATAAGAGATTGTATGGCCATCTCCAAGTCCCTCGCAGCAATGAATCGCCTATGGCTGAGGATTACTTGCACAGTTAAAGAAGAGGGTAAGTTTACGAAACTCAATGTGTATCCCCTTCTAGGAAATCATTATGCAACATGCAGAATCAGTCTGGGCCTGAGCCCTAAATAGTATCAGTCCAGTGTGGCCTTAGCCCGATACAGTATTAGTGTGTAGGCCTTAGCCCAATACAGTAATCAGTGCAATGCAGTAATGCAACCTATCCCAATCCAGCCAACACACCACTCCGTACCACCAACACACTATGTAGGGATAAAATCGACCCACCCAGCCAACACACCAATATCGCAGCAAAGCTGCCAATAATAGTAACGCAGCAAGGCTGCCAGTAACAGTAACGTAGCAAAACCGCCAGTAACAGTGTATGTGGCAAAGCCACCAGTACAATATACTTCCCTATATTAGAATCCCAACCCAATGTAGTATGTCATGTCATAAATCATACTTGTATGCAATATGTCATACTCAGTAACAGTCATATATATATCATAGAGCAAATCGGCCATACACACATTTCAACTCCTAGGGGTATAATAGTCATTTTACCTTTCAGGGGTATTTTGGTTATTTTACCCATTGAGGGTATTTCGATCATTTTACCCTTCGAGGGTATTTTGATCATTTTACCCTTCGGGGGTATTTCGATCATTTTACCATTCAGGGTATTTCGATCATTTTACCCTTCGAGGCTATTTCAGTCATTTTACCCTTCAGGGGTATTTCGATCATTTTACCCTTCTGGGGTATTTTGATCATTTTACCCTTCGAGGGTATTTCGATCATTTTACCATTCGTGGGTATTTCGATTATTTTACCCTTCGGGGGTATTTTGGTCATTTTAACCTTCGAGGGTATTTCAGTCATTTGCGAACGAATCACAAGTTGGGCTTACCACTAGAGCGATCGCACGCCTATGTGGTCTCAAAGGCCGTGTTTACGACTTTTCGGCTATTCCCCGATCTACAGTTGCAGTAGGGTGATTACACACCTGTTTGTGAAAACGCACTAAGATCCACGAACACCCAAAATCTATATTCATACAAGATTTCCATTAGTTGCTAACAATGGGGTTAATCTCATTCTTTTACATCCTTAACCAAAATTAAACTAATACTTGCCTAGACTGACGAAAGTGGCTTAGCCCACTTTTACAACCGATGAAGATTGACTTCAGTCTTTTTGACGGATATATGCAATACAACGAACTTCATTAAACAGTATTGTTTAATCATATGGTTGAAATCCACATATGATCATTTACAGAACCAAAGGAACATTCGGCCAACACTTAAAAGAAAAATTGCCCTACTTACCCTGATCGAGGGATGAGAGAATGGTTTCGACGACCTTAACAACGCTTACATTGCACCACTCTTCGAGGAAAACTCTAAAACCGCAACAAGCATCACATCGTGAGAAAAACATCAGCAGCCGGCAATCAAAGATTACGAAGGAAGGTATTTAGTTTTTAGGAAAAGAGAAAGAAGAGAACAGAGTGAAGAGCATAGCACTTACCAGTAGTCGACAACTCTTGTAGCACTAGAATGAAAAAGAGAAAAAGAGAAAACAAGAAAAGGAAGAGAAAAAAAGAGGATTCGACAACAAGAGAAGGAAAAAGGAAAATGCAATCGGCAGAGGGAAAAACCACCAATATTCGGCCAACACCCAAATAGAAAAAGAGATGAGCAAAAATGAAAAGGCAAAAAAGCCAAAACTGACCGAAACCAAATTGACAGAAGAAAAACAACTTCAGAAACCAATTCTCTCTGTGCCTACTGACCAAATTCGACACAAGCACCCTCTAGCCGAAACCTCTAGCTAGAGTTTTCCCCAAACGGCACAACTCTCCTCATAAAACAAGTCCTTGATTTTTCCAAAAAGCTCTCCCCTTATCCCTCCTTGATTCACTCCACCCAATCACAATCCCACTATTCTCTCCATGATTCACTCCTCCATTTAAATTCCATATCATTTCAGTCAAACTCTACCACCTCACAGCACAGGTGATAAAAATAAACACTCCACAGTGCAGCATAGGACTCGAACCTCAGACCTTAATAGTACTTCACATGCCACTTACCACTGGACCAATAGGTTTTTTTATCATAAAACAAGCACTAATATAAATAAGGCCTATGTGCCAGTGTCTAGATTCAATTAAGAGCAAAACTAAAAATTTTGCAAAAGCCACGACTTGAACCCAGGCTTCTCAAACACTCTCATACACACCCAAATCACTTAGCCATTAAAGAAAACAAGCAATTTATGACTAATCAAGCAAAAATTAAAGACTTCAATTTTAGGGCTGTGACAGCCCAAAATTGACCCTAGTCGGGAAGTGGTTTCGGGACTGCTAAACCGAGTCACCGAAATGTTTGAATGTGATATTTATTGTCTAGAATATGTAATTATGAATGTGTGAAAATTTCAAGCTTCGATTTAGTCGATTGCATGTGAATTTAGTCAATAGGACTTATGTGCGACATTTTTGAAATGTGATAGGTCGAAGCATAAGGACCTATTAGTGCATGAAATAAAAAGGGGGGACTTGCATGTCAAATTCCCCCCTAATTAGTAGTGGCCGGCCATGACAAGCATGGTAGACCAAGTGTGATGGGCAAGACATGTCATAGACATGTTGTGTTGGTGCATCATGGGTGGAAAAAAATAAAATAAGGAGCATGGGCATAAAATAATGAAAGGGAATATGATTAAAACAAAAAAAAAAGTGTGTGGATGTTCCCCCCCCATTGCCGTGAGTTAAAGAAAAGAAAAGAGAAAATTTTGTTCATCCTTTTTCATCTTCATTTGGCCAAAAATTCTAAGGAAGGAGGAAGGAGTTCTTGCTTCATGTTTGGTTTGGAAGAGGATTAGGAGAAGGTTTGGCCATACTTGTATCTAGATCAAGGTATGTTTGAGGTTGTGCCATGAGATTCATGCATGTTTCTAGTTGCTAGCTTGAGTTCTAATTATCCCATGGTTCAAATCTTTGCTATGTCATGGGGATGATATTCGGCCTAGGTAGATTTTGTGTTAATGCCATTTCATGCTAAATATGAAGCTTGTTAATGATGCATGTGATGGTGGATTGATGATTCTTGAATCTTCTTTTTAGCATTTTTGAGTGAGCACATATGTGCATTGGTTGCTAGATGGAGAAGAATCGGCTAACAAGTTGTGTGCTAAGGCCGAATATAATTTTTGTATATTAATGAGTAATGCATGTGTTAAATTGATGGAAAGGGAGAGGATGCTTTACTAGTGTATATATGTGTGTATTAGCCAAGTTTTGAACTTGAAACAAAAGGGTGTTTAGTCAATACAAGTGACCATACTTGTAGAATGTATTAAGTGTTGAAATCGGCCCCAACATAGACATGCATATTCGGCCATAGGAAGGAGATTGGTGTTGCATGTATTCGGTTAGAGGCAAGCATATTGATGCTTTTGTCTTGGCTTAGAAAATTCGGCCAAGGGGGAAAAATTAGCTAAAATGTTGAGTTTGATTCATGATTCCGTACATATGTGACTTTAATGTCTAATGTATAAATATGGGCTAAGTGCCTTATGTTCCTCTTTTCGATGCTCAAATGATTAAATCAATTTATTTGTTTAATTAAGCTCAAGAGCAAAGGGGAACTAAATCCGATAAAGGGAAGGAAAAAGTGGTCGAATAGCTATCGGAATCGTTCGACAACACCCGAGGTAAGTTCTTTAGTAAAAGAGCTTAAATTATGATTTGATTAGATCATGTTTTATGCAAATCAAAATCATGCTCTTTGTGTGTGGCTATTGAGCCGAAATTGCAAGAATGATAAGTGTCTTGTGTTCGAGTTTTGCTAACGAAAATGAAATACGAATGTGCCATGATTTATTGTTAAATGTGCATGGTTATTTGAATGATGTCCGGGCTAAGTCCCGAAGGCTTTGTGCTAAGTGACCATATCCGGACAAAGATCCGAAGGCATTTGTGCGAGATACTAATTCCGGGCTAAGCCCGAAGGCATTTGTGCGAGATACTAATTCCGGGCTAAGCCCGAAGGCATTTGTGCGAGTTACTAAATCCGGGTTAAGTCCCGAAGGCAATTGTGCGAGTTACTATAACCGGGCTATGTCCCGAATGCGTTTGAACGAGTAGCTATATCCGGTTAAATTCCGAAGGTACGTGATTTGGGAATGAATGATCTTGCTGTAAAAATTTCAGTAAATACTCTAGGAACATCCCAACATTGAGGTATGTTTCGTATGTGCTTGAATTTAGTTGAGCCCTTACAAATAAGTATTCGCTCAGTTGATAAACGAGCTACCGGCCTTTGGCTGAGTTGATCTTTTGTGTATGTACATAAGGGTTGGTAATGTGAAGCAAGTATGATATCGAAAATTTGTGCATATGAAATTATCCGTTTAGCTATATGAATGCTATACTTTTGCTGTGCTGGAATTCCTTGCTCAAAACTTACTAAGCATAAATTGCTTACTCCGTTTCTTTAATCCTCTGTTTTATAGATTTTGGTTCTCCAGCTATCGGACTTGGGATTTTGAAGTCGAAGTCGCCCAAACTATCAAAGCCCCCCCCCTTTTTGGTACAATTTTGGTTGAACTTCGAAATGGCATGTATAGGACTACCCGTTTGTTGTGGGTCATGGACCCTTTGGACTTGTATAATTTTGGATAGCCATGCGAAAATGGCTTATATACGTTTGAGTATAATGTTATAATCATTTGGTATGGATATGGTTATTGAGAGGTGTGGATATGATTGACAAGGATTGGCCATGGGAATGGTTAATCACTATCATAAATTGTGCTATTTATGCAAAAAGGGCTAGTTGAATCATGGAAACTATGAAATAGGTAAAGTCTACCTTAAAGGCAGATGCTGACAGCAGCAGTGATGTAGATTTGGAAAATCACTAAATATAGTAGGAATGGAATTAAATAGTGAATAAATTATGTAAACGAACCTTGATGAATCTATTTTCATAGGAAAGTAACGAAATAATCATACGGATAGTATGGTAAGAGATATTCAGGTTCTTGTGAGACAGGGCCAGAACGGTTTCTAGATTTCCTGTTCCGACTTTGGAAATTCATTACAAATTAACCAGAGACAATTAGGAGTCAAGCCATATATGTATAGATTACTCTCTGAGTCTAGTTTCTATAGAAACAAATGGCATCAGTATTGAAGCCCTGTACAGGGAGATATCCAAGTCGTAATGCGCAAAGGTCAGTGTAGTTGATCCCTGTAACATGGGAGACTTTGACTAATAAACTGTACTAATTGGCCCAACCAAAAATTCTAGAAAAAAATATGTAGATGGGCATATGAGCCTAGTTTCAGGGAAAATTTACAGAACTAGATTCCGAGTTTCTGAACTCAAGATATGATTTTTAAAGCGACTAGTACGCAGATTGGCAGTGTCTGGGAAATTTTTTTTAAGTCTGTTAACACCTCGTGTTCGACTCCGGTGACGGTCTCGGGTTCGGGGTGTTACATTTGATTGGTATCAGAGCTACGGTTTAGTCGATTCTAGGACTACCGTAATGCATTGGGTCTAGCTATACATGCTATTTTATGTGATTATTTGATAGTGTGGTGATTTCTGACATTTGCAAATGTGTTTATTTATAGTAATGGATCCCGATCCCGACCGAGCGGTAGCTGATGATCTTGAGAGTGTAGCGCCTGCTCCCGCACAAGGGACAGCGCCGGCGGACTCTCAACCTAATGCTAGTAACCCGAATGATGAAGCTAGACAAGCTTTCTATAGCGTGATGAATGATTGGTTCAACCAATACATTCGAACTAATACGGCTGTTCCACAACCTCCATTCCCGGCAAATACCACCCCCACACCTACAATACCTCCGGAAACTGACCAAATAAGGTCAAATAAGCCCCAGTTGACAGAATCCGAAAACATGGGGCTACTGAATTTAAAGCTACGGACAGTGATGATGTCGAGCAAGCTGAATTTTGGTTGGACAACACTATCCGGGTACTCGATGGGCTATCTTGTACACCCGATGAATGCCTAAAGTGTACTATCTCCTTGCTACGCGATTCTGCCTACTATTGGTGGAGTACTCTGACTTCTGTTGTGCCCCGAGAGCAAGTAACTTGGGAGTTTTTCCAAACTGAGTTTCGGAAAAAAGTATATCAGTCAGAGATTTGTTGATCAAAAATGGAAGGAATTTCTTGAGCTTAAGCAAGGTTCTATGTCAGTTACTGATTACGAACGAAAATTTGTTGGACTTAGTAGATACGCTCGGGAATGTGTTTCGTCCGAGGCTATCATGTGTAGACGCTTCGAGGATGGGCTGAATGAAGATATAAAAATGTTCGTTGGCATTCTTGAAATACGAGAGTTCGTAGTACTTGTCGAGCTTGTAAAGCCGAAGAGCTTAGAAAAGAAAAATAAAAAGTTGATGTGGGAACTGGAGAGTTTCGTAAAAGATCTTCGGGAAAGTCTCTTCAACAGGCATCGAAGAAATTTCGAGATGATGTGGGCTGGTCGAGAGGCACTTCGGGCCTTTTTAGACGAGATCGTGATCGACCCCCTGTGGGTACACGAGGCACTTCGGTCGCCAGTGTTGGGAATGAACGTCGAGACAGAACGAAATGTCGATATTGCGGTAAATGGCATTCGGGGAGTTGTAGATTCCCTGACCGCTCCTGTTACAAGTGCGGATCAGTTGACCACTTCATTAAAGATTGCCCGAGGTTGTCTAAACAGAATGTAAATCAGAGTGGGAAACCGGGTGCTACCACTGCTCGAGGTAGACCATCTGGAAATACGGGCAATGCTGGTGGTGGTCAGAGAGGATCTAGAGATGCTACGACCAGATCCGAGGCTCATGCGCCAGCTAGAGCTTATGCTATACGTGCCCGCGAGGATGTTTCTTCGCCTGATGTTATTACCGGTACTTTTACTCTCTTTGATACTAATGTAATTGCTTTGATTGACCCTGGTTCTACTCATTCTTACATATGTGAAACCTTAGCATCCAGTAAGACTTCACCTATTGAGTCTACTGAGTTCGTAATTCGGGTGTCAAATCCCTTGGGTCGTTACGTGCTTGTCGACAAAGTGTGTAAGAAATGTCCCCTAGTAATTCGAGGTTCCTGTTTTCCGGCGGACTTGATGCTTTTGCTGTTTAATGAATTTGATGTTATTCTCGTGTTGGATTGGTTGACCGTGCATGATGCGGTTGTGAATTGCAAAAGCAAGACTATTGAATTGAGGTGCGCAAATAACGAAGTAATCCGAGTTGAGTCTACGGACTTGGATGGGTTGCCAGCTGTAATATCCTCAATGTTGGCCCAGAAATATGTAAGAAAAGGGTGCGAAGCATACCTTGCGTATGTACTTGATGACAAAGAATTAGAAAAGAAACCCGAATCTGTGCCGGTGGTTTGTGAATACCCGGATGTTTTTCCTGAAGAATTACCGGGTTTACCACCTATTCGGGAGATAGAGTTTGGTATTGAGCTTGTACCTGGGACTACGCCGATTTCGATGGCTCCGTATCGTATGGCACCAACCGAGTTAAAAGAGTTGAAAGCTCAGTTGCAAGAATTGACAGATAGAGGTTTTGCTCGACCAAGTTTCTCACCTTGGGGTGCACCAGTATTGTTCGTGAAAAAGAAGGACGGAACCATGAGGTTGTGCATTGACTATCGTCAACTGAATAAAGTGACGATAAAGAACAAATATCCGTTACCGCGTATCGATGATTTGTTCGACCAACTGAAGGGAGCCTCAGTGTTCTCAAAAATAGATTTGAGATCGGGCTATTATCAGTTGCGAATTCGAGATTCGGACATACCCAAAACTGCCTTCAGAACGAGATATGGTCACTATGAATTCTTAGTGATGCCGTTTGGGCTCACTAATGCCCCTGCGGTATTTATGGATTTGATGAATCGGATCTTCAGACCATATTTGGATCGGTTCGTAGTTGTGTTCATTGATGACATCTTGGTCTATTCAAGAGATGAGACCGAACATGTTGAGCACCTGAGACTAGTGTTGCAAATTTTGCGGGATAAGCAGTTATATGCTAAGTTCAGTAAGTGTGAGTTCTGGTTAAGAGAGGTTAGCTTCTTGGGTCACGTGGTATCCGCATCGGGTATTCGAGTTGACCCGAACAAAATTTCAGCCATACTTAACTGGAAACCTCCAAGAAATATTACCGAAGTTCGGAGCTTCCTAGGGCTCGCCGGTTATTACCGACGATTTGTAAAAGGTTTCTCGATGATAGCCACACCAATGACGAAGCTACTTCAAAAGGATGTTAAGTTCGAATGGACAGAGAAATGTCAGAAAAGTTTCGATGAACTGAAAACTTATTTGACTGAAGCTCCAATTTTAGTGCAACCCGAATCAGGCAAATCGTTTGTCATTTATAGTGACGCATCCCTACTTGGGTTGGGTTGCGTATTGATGCAAGAAGGTCGAGTGGTGGCCTATGCGTCGAGACAATTAAAGCCACATGAGAAAAATTATCCGACCCATGATCTTGAACTAGCTGCCATCGTATTTGCTTTAAAAATATGGCGACATTACTTATTTGGTGAAAAGTGCCATGTATTTTCGGATCACAAAAGTCTCAAATATTTGATGACTCAAAGAGACTTAAATCTGCGACAAAGACGTTGGCTTGAGTTGCTGAAATATTACGAGCCTGTCATTAATTACCACCCAGGAAAGGCTAATGTGGTTGCGGACTCCTTAAGCCGGAAATCATTATTTGCTTTACAAGCGATGAATGTGCACTTGTCTGTTCTACCCGACAATGTGTTAGTAGCTGAATGAAAAGCCAAACCATTATTGATTCATCAAATTCGTGAAGCCCAGAAAGTTGATGATGAATTGGTTGCAAAACGGGCTGAGTGTGTTCCGAACAAGGAATCGGAGTTTCAATTTGATGATGATGATTGTTTGAGGTTCAGAAGTCGTTTGTGCGTTCCAAGGAATTAGGAACTCATTTCGATGATTCTGAACGAAGCCCATTGTAGCCGAATGTCAATTCACCCGGGGAGTACGAAAATGTACAACGATTTGAAACGTTGGTTTTGGTGGCATGGTATGAAACGAGACATCTCCGACTTTGTTTCGAGATGTTTAATATGTCAACAAGTGAAAGCGGAACATCAAGTGCCTTCAGGATTACTTCAGCCGATCATGATACCCGAGTGGAAATGGGATCGAGTCACAATGGACTTTGTGTCCGGACTGCCATTGTCAGCAAGTAAGAAGGATGCGATTTGGGTTGTTGTTGATAGACTGACTAAGTCGGCTCACTTTATCCACGTGCGTACGGATTTTTCATTGGATAAACTAGCCGAATTGTATGTTTCTCAGATTGTGAGATTACACGGGGTACCTATTTCTATCGTGTCGGATAGAGATCCGAGATTCACCTCGCGATTTTGGAGGAAATTGCAAGAAGCTTTGGGTACCAAGCTGCATTTTAGCACTGCTTTTCACCCCCAAACCGATGGTGAATCTGAGCGGATAATTCAGATACTTGAGGATATGTTGAGATGTTGCATCCTCGAGTTCAGTAGTTCATGGGAACGGTATTTACCTTTGATTGAATTCGCTTACAACAATAGTTTTTAATCAAGTATTAAGATGGCACCTTACGAGGCTTTGTACGGTCGTAAATGCCGTACACCATTGTTTTGGACCGAGCTCGGTGAAAGTAAAATTTTCGGAGTTGATTTGATTAAGGATGCCGAACAGAAAGTAAAGGTAATCCGTGAAAGTCTGAAAGCAGCCACAGATCGTCAAAAATCGTATGCGGATTTGAAACGAAAAGACATTGAATATCAGGTGGGAGATAAAGTGTTTCTTAAAGTTTCGCCTTGGAAAAAGGTACTCAGATTTGGCCGTAAGGGCAAGTTGAGCCCGAGATTCATTGGGCCGTACGAAATCTCTGAACGAGTTGGTCCGGTTGCGTATAGATTGATTTTGCCCCCTGAACTTGAAAAGATTCACGATGTCTTTCATGTTTCGATGCTTCGACGTTATAGATCCGATCCGTCACATGTGATTAATCCCTTAGAAGTTGAAATTCAATCTGACTTGAGTTATGAAGAAGAACCGATTCGTATCCTAGTTCGTGAAGTGAAAGAGTTGCGAAACAAAAGGGTTCCGTTAGTTAAGGTGTTATGGCTCAAACACGGGATCGAGGAAGCTACTTGGGAAACCGAGAGCTCGATAAAAGAACGATACCCAAACCTATTTACCGGTAAGATTTTCGGGGACGAAAATTTCTTAAGTGGGGGAGAGTTGTGACAGCCCAAAATTGACCCTAGTCGGGAAGTGGTTTCGGGACCGCTAAACCGAGTCACCGAAATGTTTGAATGTGATATTTATTGTCTAGAATATGTAATTATGAATGTGTGAAAATTTCAAGCTTCGATTTAGTCGATTGCATGTGAATTTAGTCAATAGGACTTATGTGCGACATTTTTGAAATGTGATAGGTCGAAGCATAAGGACCTATTAGTGCATGAAATAAAAAGGGGGGACTTGCATGTCAAATTCCCCCCCTAATTAGTAGTGGTCGGCCATGACAAGCATGGTAGACCAAGTGTGATGGGCAAGACATGTCATAGACATGTTGTGTTGGTGCATCATGGGTGGAAAAAAATAAAATAAGGAGCATGGGCATAAAATAATGAAAGGGAATATGATGAAAACAAAAAAAAAAGTGTGTGGATGTTTCCCCCCCCCATTGCCGTGAGTTAAAGAAAAGAAAAGAGAAAATTTTGTTCATCCTTTTTCATCTTCATTTGGCCGAAAATTATAAGGAAGGAGGAAGGAGTTCTTGCTTCATGTTTGGTTTGGAAGAGGATTAGGAGGAGGTTTGGCCATACTTGTATCTAGATCAAGGTATGTTTGAGGTTGTGCCATGAGATTCATGCATGTTTCTAGTTGCTAGCTTGAGTTCTAATTATCCCATGGTTCAAATCTTTGCTATGTCATGGGGATGATATTCGGCCTAGGTAGATTTTGTGTTAATGCCATTGCATGCTAAATATGAAGCTTGTTAATGATGCATGTGATGGTGGATTGATGATTCTTGAATCTTCTTTTTAGCATTTTTGAGTGAGCACATATGTGCATTGGTTGCTAGATGGAGAAGAATCGGCTAGCAAGTTGTGTGCTAAGGCCGAATATAATTTTTGTATATTAATGAGTAATGCATGTGTTAAATTGATGGAAAGGGAGAGGATGCTTTACTAGTGTATATATGTGTGTATTAGCCAAGTTTTGAACTTGAAACAAAAGGGTGTTTAGTCAATACAAGTGACCATACTTGTAGAATGTATTAAGTGTTGAAATCGGCCCCAACATAGACATGCATATCCGGCCATAGGAAGGAGATTGGTGTTGCATGTATTCGGTTAGAGGCAAGCATATTGATGCTTTTGTCTTGGCTTAGAAAATTCGGCCAAGGGGGAAAAATTAGCTAAAATGTTGAGTTTGATTCATGATTTCGTACATATGTGACTTTAATGTCTAATGTATAAATATGGGCTAAGTGCCTTGTGTTCCTCTTTTCGATGCTCAAATGATTAAATCAATTTATTTGTTTAATTAAGCTCAAGAGCAAAGGGGAACTAAATCCGATAAAGGGAAGGAAAAAGTGGTCGAATAGCTATCAGAATCGTTCGACAACACCCGAGGTAAGTTCTTGAGTAAAAGAGCTTAAATTATGATTTGATTAGATCATGTTTTATGCAAATCAAAATCATGCTCTTTGTGTGTGGCTATTGAGCCGAAATTGCAAGAATGATAAGTGTCTTGTGTTCGAGTTTTGCTAACGAAAATGAAATACGAATGTGCAATGATTTATTGTTAAATGTGCATGGTTATTTGAATGATGTCCGGGCTAAGTCCCGAAGGCTTTGTGCTAAGTGACCATATCCGGACTAAGATCCGAAGGCATTTGTGCGAGATACTAATTCCGGGCTAAGCCCGAAGGCATTTGTACGAGATACTAATTCCGGGCTAAGCCCGAAGGCATTTGTGCGAGTTACTAAATCCGGGTTAAGTCCCGAAGGCAATTGTGCGAGTTACTATAACCGGGCTATGTCCCGAAGGCGTTTGAACGAGTAGCTATATCCGGTTAAATTCCGAAGGTACGTGATTTGGGAATGAATGATCTTGCTGTAAAAATTTCAGTAAATACTCTAGGAACATCCCAACATTGAGGTATGTTTCGTATGTGCTTGAATTTAGTTGAGCCCTTACAAATAAGTATTCGCTCAGTTGATAAACGAGCTACCGGCCTTTGGCTGAGTTGATCTTTTGTGTATGTACATAAGGGTTGGTAATGTGAATCAAGTATGATATCGAAAATTTGTGCATATGAAATTATCCGTTTAGTATCCGTTTAGCTATATGAATGCTATACTTTTGCTGTGCTGGAATTCCTTGCTCAAAACTTACTAAGCATAAATTGCTTACTCCGTTTCTTTAATCCTCTGTTTTATAGATTTTGGTTCTCCAGCTATCGGACTCGGGATTTTGAAGTCGAAGTCGCCCACACTATCAAAGCCCCCCCCTTTTTGGTACAATTTAGGTTGAACTTCGAAATGGCATGTATAGGACTACCCGTTTGTTGTGGGTCATGGACCCTTTGGACTTGTATAATTTTGGATAGCCATGCAAAAATGGCTTATATATGTTTGAGTATAATGTTATAATCATTTGGTATGGATATGGTTATTGAGAGGTGTGGATATGCTTGACAAGGATTGGCCATGGGAATGGTTAATCACTATCATAAATTGTGCTATTTATGCAAAAAGGGCTAGTTGAATCATGGAAACTATGAAATAGGTAAAGTCTACCTTAAAGGTAGATGCTGATAGCAGCAGTGATGTAGATTTGGAAAATCACTAAAAATAGTAGGAATGGAATTAAATAGTGAATAAATTATGTAAACGAACCTTGATGAATCTATTTTCATAGGAAAGTAACGAAACAATCATACAGATAGTATGGTAAGAGATATTCAGGTTCTTGTGAGACAGGGCCAGAACGGTTTCTGGATTTCCTGTTCCGACTTTGGAAATTCATTACAAATTAACCAGAGACAATTAGGAGTCAAGCCATATATGTATAGATTCCTATATGAGTCTAGTTTCTATAGAAAGAAACGGCATCAGTATTGAATCCCTGTACAGGGAGATATCCAAGTCGTAATGCGCAAAGGTCAGTGTAGTCGATCCCTGTAACATGGGAGACTTTGACTAATAAACTGTACTAATTGGCCGAACCAAAAATTCTAGAAAAAATTATGTATATGGGAATATGAGTCTAGTTTCAGGGAAAATTTACGGAACTGGATTCTGAGTTTCTGAACTCAAGATATGATTTTTAAGGCAACTAGTACGCAGATTGGCAGTGTCTGGGAAATTTTTTTTAAAGTCTGTTAACACCTCGTGTTCGACTCCCGTGACGGTCTCGGGTTCGGGGTGTTACAAGGGCGATACAACTCCACCCCCTTAATGAAATTTTGGCCTCGAAATTTACCTGGTCAAAATAGGTGAGGGTATTGTTGTCGCATCGCCTCTTCGGGTTCCTACGTGGCTTCTTCTGAACTGTGGTTACGCCAAAGTGCCTTGACTAACGGAATAGATTTCTGCCTCAGTACTTTAACGTCACGGTCTAAAATCTGCACTAGCTCATCCTCGAAGGTCAGATCTGGCCTAACCTCGATCTCCTCAACTGGTACTATGTGTGTGGGATCAGAGTGATAATGCCTTAACATGGAGACGTGGAACACACCATGAATCCGGTCTAATTCTGGAGGCAACTCAAGTTGATAAGTGACCGGTCCCATACGCTTCAATATACGATAAGGCCCAATGAACCTAGGGCTAAGCTTACCCTTTCGCCCAAACCTCAGTATCTTTTTTCTATGGGGAAACCTTGAGAAATACATAGTCCCCCACAGAATACTCAATCTCTCGGCGTTTAAGATCTGTGTAGGACTTTTGCCTATCAAATACTTCCTTGAATCGGTCTGGAATCAGTTTCACCTTCTCTTTGTATCAGAGACTAACTCTGGCCCCAGAACTTGCCGCTCGCCTAACTCAGTCCAACAAGTAGGAGTACGACACCTATGACCATATAACGCTTCATACGGTGCCATTTGAATACTGGACTGGTAGCTATTATTATATGCAAACTCTACTAGCGACAAATAATCTTCCCAATTACCTCAGAAATCCACTACACAACACCTTAACATATTCTCCAGTATTTGAATCACCCTCTCTGACTAACCATCTGTCTGGGGATGAAACGCAGTACTAAAGTGCAGTCTTGTACCTAAAGCCTCTTGTAACTTCTTAAAAAAAGTGGATTGTCAGCTTCCTAAATGTATTTGACCGAATAAAGGAGAAAATCACCATTGAAGGTTAAAGGTTCGACCATCACATTTTCTTTGCATGTGAGTGAAATTTTCACCTATTTCTTATAATTTTTATATTTTTGTGATCGTTGCAACTAGGTCCAGCTAACTCGTACCTTCATTTTTGAAACTATTAAGGATTTTAGATTTTTTTTATTGATGATTTTTAATTATTTTGATGTTAATTGGTGAAATTGAAATATTGATAGGTGGTTAAAATTAGTTTATTAAGGGGTTTTTTTATAGTTTTTAGCTAATAAGTTTAATTGATAAAATATTTAAAACTTTCTGGAATTTTTGTAAATTGTGAAGAATTGTGGACTGCCCTAACATAGGAAGAAATTCGATTGACTTGGGAAATTGTAAAATTTTGTTAAATTCAGAATTTTGGGTTTAGGGACTAAATTGTAAAAAATGTAAAAGTTTAGAGAAATGTGTGAATAACAAAAATTTAAGGGTGTTATGCATTGAATTGAGTGTGAAATGTATGTGAATTTAATAGATTAAATTTAATTACTATATAGATTAAGAATTTGATCAAAAAGACTAATTAAGGAAAGGGGAAAATTACGGTGTAGTTCCTACGCTTTAACCGGAAGTGGATTGTAGGTAAGTTCATAGTGTAATTTATGTAGATGGATATTTCTTTATAATTATATCATTGTTTACTAGATAATTTTATATATGTGATATTTCATTAGTTACCTATATATTATTAAATGTTGTAAATAAGTACATATGAAAATGAATAACTGGTGGTGGAAATTCTTGTGACTTTCACATTATTGAATTGAATGTAATAGATCCCTAGCATGATTACGAAAATTAATAAAGTGTCTCTGAATGATTAATATGTATAAATGAAGTGAATTTAGATATAATGCCCGGTTGAACGTAGTAAACGCTTAGGATATGATTGGCATGCCAATAGGGTTTAAATGCATGCTTGTATGGGTTGGCATTTTGGTGCCTCTGATTGCACATTTGTGACTCTATCTACACTTCGGTGCCTCTGTTACGCGTCTATGATGCCTCTGGTGTGGTGTAGCTACCCGAGTACCCGAGTCCAATTACTTAGTTCATCGGGATATGTGTTAATTGAATTACAACTTATTTATGTGCTAAAATTTTATTACATATTCATGGTATTAGTAAGTGAAAATTGTTACAATGAATCTTTTGTTTACGTGTAGATAATTACATTGAGGAAATGTGGTTTATGGCAATGGTAAGTCCTCAGAGAATGGGTTATTATGATATATTTAGATATGTGAACAAATAATAATGTGGCTTGTGAACTTGTATTTGGCTATCATGAATTATAAATTAGATACTTGAATATCTATTTTGTTTAAGGTAAGTTAATTAGTGTTTAAACTATGAACTTACTAAGCTTATTTAGCTTACTTGTTTCGTTTGTGGTTCTTTTGTAGTTACCAATTTGCGGACTGACTAGACGGATTGAATTATATCTCACACTATCCAACCATCTTGGTAGTTTTTGTATTTCACTTTGGGATGTTTCATGTATATAGGTTTTTGGTTATGATATGATGGTATTTCTAGTTAAGTGGTTGGTTTTTAAATGTGTATTTAAGTTGGTTTTGGTTAGGCTAATTCTTAATATCAAGAATTAAGTGATGATGCATTGGAATGGTAAAATTATCATGTATGTTTACTTTTTGGCCAATTTGATTGATGATTTGAGCATGAATAGATGATAAATGTTAAGTTCTTTCTTAGTTGGGTTATTTGAATGTATGATCATTACTTGAGGTGCCTTTGAATGGCATATTGGTTAGGCATAGGATGGAGGAAATTTTGAAATATAATTGATTATAGGAATGTGCTTTTAAAGCATGGAAATGAGCTAGATATTGTCTTGTTGTACAAGGAATGGTGCTTGAATTAGCTTGAATTAGGGGTTAAAAATGGAACACATGGCCTGGGACACAAGCCATCACACGGTCATATGTCGCACACGGTCACCCTACACGGCCGTGTGTCTTAAAACAATTTGTAGCATGGTCTGGCACACGGCCGTGTAACACAACTTCGAATATACACACAGTTTGGCACACGGTCTACGACACGGCCGTGTGGACCTATTTCAAATACTCACAAGGGTTGGGATATGGCCATGTGTCCTGACTTCAAATGGTCTAGGCTATGTCACAGGGCCATATGACACCTGTTTTCCAAATTTCAAGTTTTTCTGAAACTTTTTGATTTGTTTCTATTTGATCCTAGATTATTCTCAAACTAGTTTTAGTGCCTTATAGGCCTGATTTAAGGTCCATAGGTGTATTTTTGTCATGAATTGATTCAATTGTTATATGTTAGCATTTTATTTGTTAAATTGTTTCTATTATGAATTAAATGTTCTATTTTGCTCGGTAACACTCAGTAACCCTTGTTCGGCAACGGAGGCGGGTTAGGGGTGTTATACATTCGTTACCAGTTTTTTCGAGAGGTGATCATTCAAGGAGATGTTCAGATTCTTAAAATCGGCTTAGAACACAATCCAGCCGACATGTTGATGAAGAGTCTTCTAGTTTAAAATTTCGAGCATTGCTTGAACTTAGTCAATATCCGACGAAGAATCAGTTAGGCCCGTAAAAGGGCTCGGTAAGGGAGTTGGTCCAAATACGAATAATGGTAGAGATTTGTGGGAAAATGCCTCTATTCAGCCCAAATTGTGGGTCTCATCCCGACGGTATGACAGTCTCTACGTCTCGACAAGCAATGAAGCAGTGCCCTGACGACGCGACCTCTGGCTCATGTATTCGACTTTTATTCTCCTAGTAAAAATCTATTTCAATCTCTCATTTAAACTCTGATTAGTTTAGAGGTATTCTAGTCATATTGTACTACAAATTTTAGGCTCTAAATAGTCATAGTTACTCTAGGCTAGAAACAACAAATTTATTTTAGATTGAGATATTTCTATCCCTTGCTTTGAAGGGCTTTTTTTGTGGATTTTGGATTTTTTTTTTAATTCTCTCTATCTCTTGTACTCTCATTTTTATTATAGTGAAATATCTTTTTGTCAGTGGGTTTTTATCCTCATTTGAGAAGTTTTTTCATGTTAAAATTTGTATGTTGATCTTCTCGAATTTATTTTCCCCACCTTATTCATTGCATACACGGGTTAATTCCCTACAAATGTTGTGGATAAGTTTATTATTTAATGTATGAAATAAATTTTTCCTTATTTATTTTGGATTTTTTTAATGATTAAATTTTATTTGTGAATTTTATTGATGATATAATTGATTAATATTTTATATTTAAAAATATATTTCATCTCATTTATTTAAAATTAAATATACTTTCCTAAATGGTACAATCAAATAAATCAATATCAAAATGGAACAATAACTGGATTGAAACAGTACTAACAATCTTTGTTTTTGCAATGATTGATTATGAACATAAATCATGTCTTATGTTCTAAGAGAATACGCGGGCGTATTTTATATATATATGTTAAAAAAGAAATAATAGATATGTTTACATTACAATATTTTGACATATGATGTTTATTTCAATTACTTATTTACTAAATGTATAAATTATTTTTTTATTCTGTATCTTTTAAAATTTTTTAAGTTATTTCATGTCTTTTGTTTAAATTATTTATTTCTTTATTTTAATATCTTATTTAATTGAATTAACTTTTAATGTTTTCATATTGGTTAAATTGTTATGTTTAAAATATAGTTAAAAAGATACACATATTAATAGCATTTATCAAATTAAATTTATATTCTTCAAATATAATAAGAATTAATTACATTTATTGATTAAAGTATAGTAAAGATAAGTATAAAATTACAAAAAAATTGAATATTAACAATTTTGACATTAAAAATTAATTAATAATATATAAAATAAATAACATGTAAGAAATTATTAGTAATATTATTTAAATTATAATATATTAATTTTAATATTCAAACTATGTTGAATTTTTATACTATTTTAATATTAAATATTTTTAAAATATTTATAATTAAATTCCTTTTTCAAATTATTTTTTTTAAAATTCGTTAAAAATTTTAAATAAAAACAAATATTATAAATTTAAGGATTAATGACTAATTTGGCCACAAATATTTGCATATTTTGTCAAAATGGCCCTAATTACATTTTTTAGTCTTTTTTGGCCACCAACCTTTATCCTTTTTCCAAATTACTTTTTTAAACAAATTTGATGAAAGTACCATTAAAAAGTTAATGGGATGATATGGAATTTCATATGTGGAATATTTTTAATGAGATGCAACTTATTACTTAGATAATTCAATAAAATAATTACATGTGAAAATAATAAAATAAATAAATCATGAAGTTAAAAAAATAACTCTTAATTTAATGAAAATATATGTATTTATATAACAAAAGGTTTCAAAATAAATGCACATATTCAGTAATTTCGGTTTGAGTTATTAATTATATTTTTGAAACCTTTCAATAAATAAACTTTTTTAAACCATTTCTTAGAGAGTTATTTTTTTTATCTTATCAGGTTACCTGAATAATAAATTACATCTCGTTAAAAATATTTCACATCATTCCAATTAATTTTTTTAACGATAATTTAATCAAATCGGATAGAAAAAGTAGTTTGAAAAAAAAACAAAAGTTAATGGTAAAAAACAAACTAAAAAATATAATTAAAATTATTTTAACAAAATATATAAATATTAGTGACCAAATTTATCATTATACCTAAATTTAGCATACTAATTAACACTACAGCTAATTAAGAATAATGTTTGTGTAGGTAAGCAAATGCATTAAATATCCCATTAAAAGATCTTTAGAAAAGAAAGCAAGGGAATGCCCAATGGCGAGTGAAATTTGAACTAAACACTTGACTGTTTAATTTAAGACTAAGCATTCCATAAATGAAGTAGGCAAGATAGACCGATCATCACGAAATCGCGTTTAAAAAAGATACTACGCATTGAATTTTCCACATATATAAACAAATAAAATTAATATGACTAGTTAAACGGATGCGAGCTTGACTACTGGACCCTTTTGATCTCAAAATGTTTAGTGGGAGACATCTCCTTTCCAGTTTTCAGACTTCTATCTGTTCAGGTCCCAATTATCATTCAGCAAAAAAGTATTATCCTCAAAGCTTTTACTTTATAATTTCCATTTTATTTTTTCTAAAAAAAGCAGAGGGTTTGATGATAAACAATGTCGAATCCTACTTTTTATTGTTTTCTCTTTATTGATTGACAAATCAACATTAGCTTTTTTATTGTTGAAATTGATTGATGAAGTCTTTTATATATTGAATTTTAAGGGATGGTTGTTCATCTATTAGTTGGTATTTGGTAAAGCCCTACGCTATTATAATGTTTTTACCTACGCTAAAAGCTTTGGTACATTCTCAACGTGAATGAATTGAATTTGTTGAAATTGCATGTTGTCCTCGTCTTATTGGATCTCATAATACTATTTTTTAAACTTGAAAGTTAAGCTATTTTGTACAAGAACACAGCTTAAATTTTGCATTTAGTATTGTAGATTTATTTCATCTATAATAAACTATCAAACGCAGTAACAAGAGATAGAAAAATATGATAATTTAAACAATATCCACAAATAAATAGACCACCACCCAAGTGTTTTAGGAGTCAATTTATTGTGTCAAAAATTAAAATCACCATTTCCATTGCCTTATTGCCTCTCAGCACCGAATGCTTGCGGACTTTGGTGTTTACTTTGAGCTGGAAATGAAAAAGAAATATAAGCTAGAAACAATAAATAAATAAGAAATTGGGCTTAAATCTAATTAGATGAAATTTCAAGAATAAAAGTCAATTCAGTGTTCAGAAGGCGATGGTTAAAACTCTTCGATCAATGAGGAAGCTTTCCTCTACAACAAAATTTACAACGATCAATGAGAAGCTTTTTCTTTTAAATTAAATTTAATTTTTTTAGAGACAAAAAAAATAGAGTTTTAGAAGGAGCGTCGTAGACATTTGATAAAAGATCTTATCATGTTCCATGAGTATGAGAATGATATGAGGCTTGTGGATTATGTATTCACCAATACTTATATATGGCAGAAAGTCTATGGGTTGTCGCTAAAATGATTCAAAAGACTCATGGTACAGAAGATGGGAGGCAATACGAGGGACTATAATGAGCTTGGATGACCGATCGAAGGGCTAATTAGGTATGATAGATTGGCACTATTTTGTTACTTGTGCGGTGTTGAGGCAATTATGAGAGTAGTGTCAACAGTACTTAGAATTGTGCAAGTCACATAATTTATCTTATTTAGAATTAGTAATATTGTTCCAGTTTGGCTATGATTTTACTAATGTTTTAGATGTATGGTATCTCTCTTTGAAGATTTATCCATTTAAAGAAACATATCTTGGAGATTAGATTGAATCAGTTCAAATAATCGGATTCCTGAATATTGTGCTAACTAAGCTCATTTTAACCAAAGTAAGCTCATTTGAAGTACTTTTGGTCCTAACTAAGCTTACAAAAGTTGTCAAGGTTCATTGATACTGAAAGAAAGGCCATTATGCAAAAATAAGGGAAGTAGGGCGAAGGTTGCAACATTGGCAAGTGAATGTCACAACATTGAGATCGGAATGCTCAATGCCGCAACATTGAGATCAAAATGCCCAAGGTTGCAACATTGGCTAGAGAAGGTTGCGACATTGCAGACAGATTGCCTAGAACATGATCGAAACATCTAAAATCAAGTCAAAACTATCATCAATCATTCCATAACATTTTTAGAAACTCAAATAGGACAAAATGTCATCACATCAAATAATTTAAAGACTTTACAAGAGCACCAAATACTTGAAGTCCAAAATAACTTCAATTGAGCATGACATAGCTTTGGAACCATTAATTAACCTATCAATACATTCAAATAGTTCTAATCTCATGTACATGTCACTCTATTACCAAAATATAAATTCCATACAGTTCAAATTCTTCCTTAGTGATGAGATGTGGTTAAGGATGACCACTTCAAAAGATGTCTTCAACCAATCATTATCTACGCATTTAAAATAATGTGTTAAGCTTTTGAAAGCTTAGTAAGTACTTGAGAATTCATAGTTACCTTTAAATTCAATTAAATAATTAAATAAATACAAAAATAATAAATATGATTAACATAACTACAAAATTTATTCAAAAATAACAATTTATATTGTCAACAAGGTTAATTAGCATAATTTAACTTACAACACACTTTCATCTCTTACTTATCATTAATTTATCACTCACTTTGCCCATTATAGACTCGATTGAAAAAGAAAGATATGCAAAATATAATCATGGAATACACAAGCACTGAAATGCTAAATTCCCGAGCGCCTGAAAAAATTCCAAATGGTATGCCATCTATATTCTACAAGTTCGAAACTTGCCTGCATGAGCTTTGACTTTTATATAAACTCAATTTATATCAAAACTACAATCTAAATTTCACAATTTTGGTTTTCACGCAACCTTTTCAACACTTTACAATTTAATCCTTTACTCAACACATATATTCACACCAACAATAATCCCATCCATTAATCACTTTCTTGAGTTTAATACTTACTTATTATGTTATATTTATATTTAAATTCATAGCATTAACACCTTTATTAGTACATTTGCTTATAATTATTTAATTAAATAAGAATGAATTCTATAGTACTTACAAATTTTAACTAAGCTATACTTTCTTCAAGTTTTATCTACTTGTCTCCCCTTATCTACACTTCTTGCAACTTCTTCCTTATCTTTGTCTTCATTTCATACCATAAGTCACAAAACACACAATTAATACACTTATCTAACATCACTTTAGTGCATCTGTGGTTGAAATAAACATGATAACGTATCTAAATCATGAAGCTCTTACCTTAAAGTCTTAATTTCTCACCTTATCTATATTTTCTCTCTCCTCAAGAATAAACGCTTTACTTCTAACTTAAAATATATGCTTGCTAGCTTGGTGGTAACTTGATTTAGCTAAGGTTTTCTATGGAAATTTGGTGATTTTTACTTTGGAAATGTCATTGATGACGATGATGAACCAAATTGTAAAAGATTTTATGGTGGTGACGTGAAAGGAAGAAGAAGATAGATAATTTTTTTCATACTTCTTCTAAAATATCACTAATATTAACAATAAAGTAAAACAAATTAATAAAATATGTTATGATAATAATATAAAATAAAATATTATAATTTAATAACAAAAAATCTTTCCATCATACATATCCACTTACTTTTTGTAATAATTGGTCTCCTTGTCCTTACACATTTCACCACTAATTCAATTTAACCCTATTCATACTTTAAATTTTTCAATTTGACCCCTAGACTTTGTAAAACCTTACATTTTAGTTTATACCCCATATTTATATTTCCCAATATGTCCATCTTTTAAAACTCCTCTAGTCTTCTACTACCTTCTCTACTAGCACTAATAAATCACACTCATTTATTCTGAAAAATTTGACTCATAATTTCTCAAAATAACATTGTTACGTCCAAGGAAATTTTGAGGATATTACATTTACATTAGATGCTTCCTATGCTAAAAAAAGGCTATCGATTCACTCGAAACACAAATTATTATGGCAATTAATAAAAGAGAAGTGATAATAACACTAACTACACTAAGAATTAAACACTAATGGTTTCAATTGGTAAAATTACTAATGAAAACAAGTAGTGATCGGTTCTTTCTCTTGCTAACGATGGATTTATACCTAAATAATCTAAACACACGATTCTTAGCCTAGTCACATTCACCTCTCGGTCTCAAATAACTTCTAGAAGCATAATGAAATCTCCTCTTAGTCTCATTTAATTAAGCCTAACTAAATCATATCTACTCGATAGGGTGTCCTCTTGTCCTATCTTATCTCAATTTTCACTCAAAGATGTCAATTTTGAGTTATTGACATAGTCAATTTAACCCAAAGCATACATTCAAATTAACAAAAGGCATAAAATCACATCACAAGCGATAAATATAACCAATCACATAAAGAAATTAGTTAATTTCCATGGAAAATACAAATACACAATAAAATTCCATTCAATTCAATATAATGAAATCAAAGGAAAATTAAGAGTTTAAGAAATACTCATTAAAATGAGAAATCCTTAAATTTAAAAAGTTCAATGTATTTCATCCACAAATAATCTTGATGGCCAACAATAAAAATAGCAATTTAAAGTAGAAAAATGGAAAACTCTGAAATTTTGTCTAAAAATTCTAACCTAGAAATGTCTATCAACAAAAACTAATAATAAAATATGTTGTTTAGAACTAATCTCTCTTTTACGTCCTTATTTGCTAATTATAAAGTGGTATTTATACTAAAAACCTAAATAACTAGCCATTTACATCATTTCCCATCATAAAATTATCATACCAAGGCATTTTTTACTCAATCTTCCATTATTTGCCCTAATAAAGATTGTAGATTTTGACAGTTAGGAAAGTCATTGTTGCAACATGAGCTTTTTGTTTCCCAATTTAGCTCAAGTCACCTGGTGGTTATCGCGACAATGAGTTTTCCAGATCAATTCTTTGGCAAGTCAGAGGTTTAATGGTTCTGACAAGGACAAGATATGGTCGTGACCATGGGTTGGTTGAGGGAACTCCTTGGCAAGTTAGCAAGGTCATGGTCACAACAAAGCATCCACACCTTACTTTTCTTCTATTTGCATCCCTCCATTGAGTATTACAGTATTCTTTTCACCTCTTTAAGTCCATGTATGAAGGTAATTAGTTTATTTATTCAAAATAAAATAAAAACAACATTTAAACTAAATCCTAATACTAAGGCAAAAACTAATAAAATGACTCTAAATGCTACTTGAGAACAAGCTCCTCAAGTGTGAAAATGGTCTAATTTACCATATCAACTTATGACGTCTCAAACTCACCCGCACTTAAGTCTTTGCTTATCCTCAAGCAAACAACACCCACAAAAAAATTATCCTTAAGTTTCGTTGAACATTAGAAGATACGATAATTGAACATTGAAAATGTAAAAGACATATCTCACACCCAAATTAAGATTGTTGTCTAACTAATTCAAATACTTCAAACCAAGTTCACACAGTTTAATAAGTTAAAAAGCCAACAAACATAAAGGTAATTCAAGTGAATATGTGCTCAAATGTGTGAATCCATCAAGATGAATTAAATAGATGCATTATAGATACTCAAGTATAAATCACAAACATTAATCAATTCTAACATGAATAATTCAGGAAATTCATACAAAAGGGAATGTTTGTCACATTACTCTTCTAGGCTTGTAACGTTTCGAGGCATAGGATGATTTGAATTAAAAATAAAATCTAGTTTAAAATGATTTCAAGTCCTATAAAAAGAGAAGCATGTGGCATTGTTCCCTTTTGTCCCTAGATTTATCAATAAACTCACCTTCTTATCTCTCTTTCTCTCACCTTTATTTTTTCTCTTAAGTGATTAAGACATGGTTCAATATTATCAAATCTAAAAGCTAGAAAGTTTATATGCATTAAGAAAGCTAAATAATTTCTTTAAGATCAAGAATATTTTATCAATTTAGCATATTCTAACATTTTTCCTCTTTCATTCACAATGATTTCAAACCCTCGTCGTGCTTTTATTCACTCATGAATTTTCATTTATGCACTTACAAGCAAAGTATCTATACCTACCATATTGAGTCATTTCCTCATTTTTCCATTCATATAATTATTTTGAAACCTCCAAAATGTATCTACCTAAACCTTAAGGCCCATGGCTCGATGTATATTTTATAGTACAAAAACAAATATAAGGACAAGGAAGGTTTTAGTTATACACTCACTTTAGGCTTAAGGCTTCAAACAATAAAGCTTCACCAAGAAAGAGGTATAAAAGCTCAAACATGGGACCTTGGGATAACATAGTGACAAGGTTGGCTCGATTAGACTCTGGCTACGCAAGCAATGCCTTTGATCATCTCTAAAGATTTCACAATTATACAGTTTTCATCATATTCAACATTTAAACAAATAAATCACATGTGATTCAAGCACTTATTATCTAAAAGTATCAATCATATGACACAATTTCAACAAATTCACATCAAAATAATCACTTATAGTCTATTAGGTAATTTTACACTATTGAACTAAGCAACATACTTCAAAGAACACAGTTAACTATCATCAATCACAATTCACATGCTCAATAATCAAAACAAGTTCAACAACAATCACCAATAGACTAAGTCTCATGTAACTCAAGCACCATACAAAACACTCAAAAAATTAAAAAAAATTGAAAATTTTTGCTAAAAACACTGAAATAGCAAAAATAAAAACACCCAACAAATAAAATAAAAACTTATGCAATCCCCCCATACACACTTAAGTTACAAATTGCCCCCAATAACTAAATATAAAGTTTAAGGAAACTCCCTTTATCCAATTTATGTACCATATTTTGATATGAAAAACTATGTTCTTTAAGCATTTAAAAAGCTTGTTTTGAGGAAATTAGTAGAGTCCTTTAATGTTTTCTATACTTCGGATAGATTCCATTTTCGTATGCAATTCGTGGTGTGTTTTATGTTTTTTTTTCTAAATAAAATAGCCATTATAATCAATTATGGACTTATTTTTGGGGCAAGGCTTTTGTAGGGACTTAGTTGAGGAAAGTGAAAAGAAAATTGAACTAATTGGAGTGGAAGTGGAAACATCACTTATGAATGTTACGACATTGTGCACCTTTCATCAACTAAAGAGCCAACCTTCAACAATTGAACCTCCAGTAGCCTAATTACAAGGTCGCGACATTGGTTCTTAATGTCGTAACATTGTATATTTTCCAATGCCACAACCTCATCGTACTCCAAGTTGTAAATGGAGGCCACTGAAGTCAAGGTCGCAGGATGGGCATACAAATGTCAAGACATCAACTCCAAAATTGAAGTAGTCACGACATAGGGTGATTTGGAGTAATATAAGGACTTGCTCGATGAAGAGGCTGCGACATCAAGCATGGATGTCGTGACATTGGAGCCTAATGATATTATTTCTAAAACAAAAATTTGAAGGCAAAATGGGGTCAAAACATTTACAAATCATTTTTTAAAGTGGGGTTATTTTTGTAAATGTTAGGTAAAGCCCTTAAAACCTATAAAAACTAATTTTATTAGACTTTTTGAAAGAGAAAAATTAGGTTAGTTATTTTATGGATGAAAATATTCTTTTCCAACTTTTAATTGTTTTTCAATAAAATAGTCCAAGGACCAACTTGTAGGTTACTTATTCTACATAATTTCCTTTTCAATTTTATGTTCTTGGTATTAAATTGAAGGGTTCTATTATGAAATGCAATTCGTTTTTCATTAAAATTAAGGATTTCAACAAAAATACTAAGCATTTCTAAAATTTTCAGTTTCATCCTTTTAATTGATTGGTTGTATAAATGAATTGTTATTTTAATTGCATAATGGGCATGAAATGAATCCTTGAGTGATTGGTTGATTGAAATGTTAGTTTATGAATTTTAGTCTTAGGGACTAAATTGAATAAAATAGTAAACTTAGAATTAACGCCACTAAGTGAAAATCTAGATAGGTAAGACCAAAAGAAGACCCTATCGAGTAATGATTCATTTAGTTCATTTTAATCAAATGAGACCGAGAGGATAATTTGGTTAGATTTCTCATTTGGATTAAATTGGGACCAAGAGGTGAGATTTAGTTAAACGAAAAATTTGGTAATTTAAGTTTCTTATGTCTAAGTTCTTTGCTAAGATGGAAATCATCCAATCACCATTGTTTCTCGATTCTTAATTTCATAAATTGAATATTTTTCACATTTAATCCTTTTATTTAGGAATTTTTAGACACTAGTCATTTTCTTTACTAATTAGTCACTTTAGCAGCCTAGTAGACTATCTCGTGCATGTATTCTTATTCGTAGCATTTTAATTATACATTCTCCTTTGGGCTTGATCCTTGAAATATTGCGTTCATTGTAAGATGTTTATTACAACTCAACATGTGACACTTGTAAACACCACACTTTACTTTTATACATCTATTTTGCATTGTTCAATGCACACACGCTAAAGTGCATTCAAGTTGTTGATCAACTTACATTTTTCTACATCTATCTAAGATTTACAAGTTACTAGGAATGATCGTCTAAGAGAATAGGAATGTCTTCTTCTTCTTTGAAATTCAACACAATAAAGCCAACGAGAAGCATAAAATGCCTAACCCGAACTAAGACATCCTCAAGGATGCCTTTAGGATAGACTAAAGAACAATATGCTAATTGGAGTGTGACTAATGTAGGACATAACTCATATAATTCTAATCATTGATAAATGGAAAAAGGCATCAAATTTATGCTAGCCTTTAAGTTACATAAAGCTTTAGACTTATCCCTCATATTTCCATTAGAATTGTAAAGCTCACAGGTTTTTTAACTTAAGCAAATGATAGCACTACACTTAGCAATCACTGGTATTTTCTCCTTTTTACTAGTCTTCTTATGCCTAGACACAATGTCATGAAGAAACTTGGCATACTTCGACATTTTCTCAAATAGCTCAAGAAGACCTAAATTAAAACTAGGTTCACTTAACCAAACCATACTTATACAACATACCAGGTGATCAGTAATTTACATGCCCCAATCTCTTGTGCCACAAGTTAGTACCATTAGTTAAACTAGAATAAGCTTTAAAGGTAACTGAGTTCCAATTTAGAACAAAGCTCCTACCATTCATTTTTACTAACATAAGCTATTGACCAATTGAATCAGATACAACACATTTATTCTTTTCAAAAACAACAGAATAATTCTTCTCAATAAGTTGACCAACACCGAGCAAGTGCTAACCTGAACATCGGTAATAACTTTTGTACCTACAGAAGTGCTAACCTGAACATCTCCCATTCCTTTGGCTTCAATGATCTGGCCATTTCAAACTCTGATTCTTTAACTGAATGATCTATCAATCTCCTTGAACATGCTTCCATTTGAAACCATATGGTTTGTACAACCACTGTCAATCAACTAGTTTTTCTTGTCTTGGTTGTTGACTGTGAAGTATGAAGCAGTGAATGCGAGCTCCTCTTGAGCTTGATT
This sequence comes from Gossypium hirsutum, assembly GCF_007990345.1. Classification (NCBI taxonomy): domain Eukaryota; kingdom Viridiplantae; phylum Streptophyta; class Magnoliopsida; order Malvales; family Malvaceae; genus Gossypium; species Gossypium hirsutum. The sequence continues at coordinate 49,138,923 of NC_053443.1, forward strand.
TTCTTCAGCACTTGAGCCTGATTAGACTGCTATTGTTGTTGTTGTAACACCCTTAACCCGTATCCATCGCCAAATTGGGGTTACAAGGTATTACCTGACATAATTGTAATATCCAATTTTACCCTGGGCCCAATTAAATAAGCACCAAAAATAAAAACCAAAATAATAAAACAGTCCAGCCCAAATTCACTACCCAGATATAGCGGCCAAAATGCTTAAACCCTAGCCCACTAGCCTAAAACAAAACAAAAAATTAAAACCCTAGTAGCAGCAACAGCCTTCTGCCTCTGTGTCGCTGTCGAACCCAAGCCCCGCGCGTATGCCCCTTCCAAGCTTATGCCTGCACAACAAAGATGGCAACAGCAAGCAAAGTAAGGAAAATAGAATAAACAGCAAAAAAGAAGCAATTAGATTACAAAAAAAGGAAATAACAAAATTAGAGGACGGATTTTTATTTTCTTTTTTTGTTGTTTTCTCTGTTATTTCGGCTATATAAAGCCAAACATGAATCTGTAAAAGGGGGTGATACTAAACGAAAAGCAGTAAAAAAGAAATATATCAGTTTTTTTTGAAAAGGTGATTACAATTGTTTTTTTTTCTTTCGATTTGTTTTTATTTTATGCAAAGAAAAAAATAGAAAAGAGGAGAACAGGGATCTTACCCCGGAGACTGCGTCGTTAAAGCTTGAGTCCTTCTCTGTTTTGATCGGAGTTGAGAGCAGAGAGTGGCGGAGGAAAAGGGTGAAGCCCTTAGGGTTTTTTTCTGACATTTTTTTCTGTTTTGAAATGGCGAACAAGCTTATTCAGTTTTTTTTATTTTATAACTTCTGCCAAACGACGTCGTCTGATGCCTGCTTCAGTGGCCCCAAAATGCGTGTTTTATAACGCGTGGATAATTTGCGCAATTGGTCCCCTATTTTTCACAGTGCGTTTAAATCAATCTTTTATTTCCTTTAAATTTAGCCACATTCTTTATTTTTGTTTCAATTTGGTCCGTTCAAAAGCGCAGCGTTTTGAGGGAAGGGAAAATTTCCCATTTGGCCCTCACGCTATTCGCACGTTATGCTTTGGCCCTTCATTTTGTTTTATTTTCATTTTTCCCTTAAATTTTATTTTGAGTTCAATTTAATCCCTACTAATTTAATGTATTTGATTTTCTTTAAATCTTATTTAAATATTTTATTATTTTTAAGTATAAATCTAATATTATCTTAATAATTATTTTTATTTTATATTATGATTGTAAGTTTTATATGTATTGTTTTTTTGAGTTTATCATGATTTTTAATTTAAATTTACCATGTATTATTTTACACTTGACGTCTATTATTATTTAAAATTAATTGTGAACTACTCCATACAATTTTTTTTAAATTAAATATAATTTGTATATATTCTTTAATAGTTTTATAAAATTTTCTTAAATATTGCTATGTTTTAAAAATCTTCTTTTCATGTGTTATTTTATATTTTGAAAATTTATAAATTTTATCTGCACATATGTAACTTATATTAACTCATTTTTTTATTATGTATATATTATTGTTTTGATATTATTATGGTTATTAATTTTAAGTGGTCTTTTAAATATGTTTATATGTTTTTTTTTAAAATCGATTTTTATTTATATGAAATTAACTTCTTTTAAAAAGTTACTTTATGTACTTTATCTACTTCGATCTTTTTATATATATTAGTATATATGTATTATTACTATTATGTTTTTATATGTATTACCTATGTTAAATTAATATATGTATATTATTTGCTTCAAAATTAATATATCTATATTATTTGCTTCAAATTTATTTCAAATACTATTGTTCAATGTTTATTTTTTGAATTCTATTTCGAATCTATTTTGAACTTATGTACATAGTTTATTTTAAAACTTTTCGAATCTATGTTAAATTAATATATATATATAATTTCTCCTTTTGTTACTTTTAGTGTATCTTTAAAAAATAGATCATTAATTCATTTGATGTTTGACTGTTGTTATTGGTATTTACATAATATATGATTGAGATTATTGTTGCTATGCTTGTTTGTATTTGTCCGTTGATTATTCATTATTCATTAGTATACATTTTATTTTTGAATTATCATTTTGCGTTGTACGCCATCATTCAATTGCACTACGTTTGTTTAAAAGATTGCATTTGTTTAAAACACTAAAATCATTTTATCCATAAGCTTTCAAAACATTTGGTATCCAAAGATTCTCGAGAATATTGTGCCCTAACTTACTGGGCTTCAATTTTTCTCGTTAAACCTCAATAACCGAGTATCCCTTTTTCAATAAAATTGTACAAATTTCAAATATAAGTTTATTCTTGGGATTTTAAAATGTTGCGTCCTAACTCACTGGATATGACATTTTGCTACTTTGACTTAAGGATTAATAAAAATAAAGGCAATATTCGGTATTTGGAATTTTGAGGAATTGAGCCCTAACTCACAGAGTTCTGATTTTTCATTTGACCTAAATAACCAAATATCTTTCTCAAACTTAAATGCATGTGTTTTAAAAGTCAAAAGACAAACTTAATTTTGAGGATTAGAAATGCTGCACCCTAACTCATTGGATGTGACATTTTACTTCTTCGAAATAAGAGGGTCTTATCATCCAGGTCAACTTATTCAAATTTTCTTTTTAAAATAGGATCGTATTTTAAAAAATCTTTTCAAATTTTTGACACTAAGACATTAAATAATCAATATGATACCAATTTTGGGCGTTACGAGGGTGCTAACCCTTCCTCGTACGTAACTGACTCCCGGACTCATTTTTCTAAAACTCATAGACGTTTTCAAGGTGATCCGATCACACCTCAATAAAAGATCGGTGGCAACTCTAATTTTTGTTTTTAAAATAAGTCGATCCAATTTTTGTTTTCAAAAAAATGATTTCGACAATAATAATTTTCCATCAACTTATATAATTAAAAATGAACTTGTTGTTAACATTTTAAAACTAATTATAACCTAAAATCATATAACTAAGGTCAAACATAACAAATTCGCAAATTCATATATCAAAATCATTACAAATTAATTAATGCATATATGAACGTTATAAAACTCTCAAACCATAGTATAGTTGTATCCTCATGACATTCACCAAAAACATATACATATATATATAATTAAGAATTTCAAGCTTTTGCCGATTATACCATTATACCAATTTAGACATTATGCATGCTTCTTAATATAAAATAAATTCCAACCCAAATCTCAAAGTCACATACATCTTCGAACCAATCATTTTCAAATATACTCCATAATAATTACTATTTTCCTAATTACCGAATTATCTTATTGCAATATCTTAATTAACCTAAGCACAGATTAATCAAACATATAAAACTAGAATAACAATTTTTTTAAGACAAAACAACCCAAGTTTAACAGCGTATAAAATACTTATATATTTTATACATATACAAGCCACCACTTAACATATAAAATTTTATTACAGCCTAAAACATACAACTTCATAAATTTTATTACATCTAAAATCATACATCATACCATCCAAAATGAATCAAGTACAAAGCCGTATAAGTATAATTACAAACATCATATTATTCAAATTGTTATCAAAAGCATAAAGATTATATATAACTAGTATGAATGTGCCATTATTAACAACTTGAACGCAAACATGAAAATGGATTATTTTCGTATGGCTACTTAAGTTCATGATTTAAACTAATCAAAATTACAAGCAACCTAAAACACATTTAATTTAATAGCATTTAATCCATGAACCATGCACATTCGAATATATAACATTTTTTTTATAGCCAAGACATTAAACCAAATCCATTTGTATCACATTGTATTATCAATCACAAGCTCCTAACATAGCCAAATACACATGGCCTACAATATCAATTTAAATTATTTTAATCAAAGCTTAAGTACTAAATATAAATTATTTTCTATCTATCTCAACCAAACCTGTTTAATACCAAAGCCATTTCACATCATACATATATATCATCCTTATCATTACCTAACCTCACATACAATATAATTTGCATTCAAGATACACACATTCCATAACTAAAATAATTCATCACTCCATGCATACAATGATACTTATACTAAACAATTAACCAAATACACTATATACATATATCTAAGTTATAATCATCACCCTACTTACCATTACTTATCTTTATACATTTATCAAATATACTTACACCGTTTACCTTAATGCCGAAAACTCATAAATAAAACCTTACCAAATGCATATATGTACTTTACCTTATAAGTGCTATCCATTTAAATTTTGAATGATGATCAAAACATCCTCAAACCATAATTCAACCAAAAACTTAACATAGATAATAACTTAAGCCATTTTCCATAGCTTTAATACATACATTTTCAAATTTTAAGTTAAAACCAAGGCTAACCTATACATGCCATAGTTCCAAAAGATAATTCAACTATAATATAGTGTAATTAGTCGATAGTGTGATAGGCTTTACCGACGAATCCCCGATCTCGTAACGACTTCAAAATCTATAAAATAAAGGTAAACAAATACAAGCACACAGTAAGCTATTTAAAGCTTAGTAAGTCAAAAACATATATATATATTTTTCTCAAAGTCAAAAACATATATATATTTTTCTCACTATCATTAATACAACCAATTTACCAAGCTAACTAAACCAAATGAATATATTTATACATATAGCATATGTAAGTCGAATATTTACTACTAGAATACAAGTATATTCATCATATAATATCTTACGATTATGATAATAGGCCAAAAACACTCATAATTTCAAACATATTTACTCATTATACATTTACTAAATAATCTTTAATCATCAATTTAATATAAAACTTACATTAATTTCTTAACATGGTATAAATACATAGCTGAACTTTTAAATTTGTTTTCACATTCGTTCTTAAATTAATGTTGCCCGTTGAACCGTTCAGAATTGAAAAGGATATGCAATAGTCGGAAAGCTCGTACAATGCCAACGTCCCAGACTTCGTCTTACATTTATTTACAAATCGATGCCACTGTCCCAAACAGGGTCTTACACGTAAACACAAGTCAATGCCAACGTCCCAGATGTGGTCTTACACGAAATCACATATCAAAAGTCCTATCTATTCCTAGGGCTCGTACAGGGCTTCCGAATACTGAACTTATTCAAATCAAACTCAAAAATACATCTTTCTAGCTTAATCATATTCAGCCATCATCAAATAAAATTCATAAAATTGCATTTATTATGTAACCTATGTATATAACCAAATTTAACAACATTTATATGCTTACAGACTTACCTCGAATATCGACGGATATAGTCGACTACTCGACCACTTTCGACTTTCCCCGATCTAATTATGTTTTCTTCATTTCTCGATCTAAACATATTAAAAATTAACTCTTTTATTCAATAAATCATTTAATTTAATCCAAAAACACATAAATTGGAAAATTACCATTTTGCCCCTGACATTTTACAGTTTTTACAATTTAGTCCCTATTGCATAAAACACAAAATACACAAAATTTACACATACTATGCTTAGGCCGAATATCACCCTAGTCCATACAAATCCATATGTTTCATTTATTTTGCAATTTAATCCCTCAAAAATTTATTTTCACAATTTAGCCCTAATTACTCAAATTCACCAAAATTTCAAAGACAAAACATGTTAATCTTTCACATATCTTTAATATTTCATCATCAAACAACAAAAATCACAAGCTATCGTCAATGACAAAACACAAAATCATCATCAAATTAAAAAATTAAGACATGGGCTTTGAAGATAACTGAGCAACGATATCAAAAACATAAAAATTATCAAAAACCGAAGTAAAACATACCTTTAATCAAGCTAGTTTTGTGCCGAAACCTTAACAAGCATGGATGATTTCTTTCTTTGCTATATTCGGCCAAGAAACATGAAAAATGGTCATTTTTTTATGTTTTAATATAACATATATTTTATGAAAAATAAATTATAGAACATATAATATAAGGGCAATGTTGACCATTGCCGCCCACTATCATCTAAATGGCCTAATTGCCATATAAAACCCCTATTTTTAAAAGACAACAATAATTAAGTGCTTTTATATTGGACCCCTAAATTTTCATTTTACGCGATTAAATTATTTTCTTTAATCGGTCATTCAAAAGATAAAATTTAAACACGAAAATTTCACACAATCAAATTCACACATAATAAACACACAATATAATATTAAAATATTTTTCTAACTCGAATTTGTGGTCCTGAAACCACTATGTCCGAATAAGGTCGAAATCGAGCTGTTACAACTACTGCACTTTTTTTTTATAAATTCTAAAATTGTGGCCAATTTGCTTACAGTTTTTACATTGTGCACCAAGTTTTGTCCAGCAAAACTTTTACGAACGACCTATCTTTTTGCAATTTGATCATGGTGGATACTTTTTCTTTCCTCCATCTCTTTTTTGCCTTTCTCTTGCTTGATTCCATTTCTTCTTGCCTTTGTTTCTTGAAGAGCATGGAGCTTCCTTGTTTCTCATTTGGTAGGCACCTTTTACGTTATGAATGACCCATCTTTTTGCAATTTGATCATTGTGGATACTTTTTCTTTCCAGCATCTCTTTTTTTCCTTTCTCTTGCTTGATTCCATTTCTCCTTGCCTTTGTTTCTTGAAGAGCATGGAGTTTCCTTGTTTCTCACTTGGTAAGCACCTTCTACGTGAAGGACATCAGTAATAACTTTTGTACCTATAAAAGTGCTAACCTAAACATCTCTCTTTCCGTTGGCTTCAATGATCTGGCCATTTCCAACTCTGATTCTCAAATTGAAGGATATGTCAATCTCCTTGAACATGCTTTCATCTGAAACCATATTGTTTGTACAACCACACTGTCAATCAACCAGTTTTTCTTATCTTGGTTGTTGACTGTGAAGCATGAAGCAGTGAATTCGAGCTCCCCCTGAGCTTGATTTTCTTCAACACTTGAGCCTGATTAGACTGCTATTGTTGCTGTTGCACTTTGTTTTTACAAATTCTAAAATCGTGGCCAAATTGCTTACAGTTTTTACACTGCACACCAGGTCTTGTCCAGTAAAACTTTTCTGAATGACCCATCTTTTTGTAATTCGAGCATGGTGGATACTTTTTCTTTTCACCATCTCTTTTTAGCCTTTCTCTTGCTTGATGCCATTTCTTCTTGCCTTTGTTGCTTGAAAAGCATGGAGTTTCATTGTTTCTCGCTTGGTAAGCACCTTCTGTGTGCCCTCCTTCTCTGCTCGCTCTTCTTTGCTCCAAGCATATAGAGCATTTATGAGCTCTAATAGATTGATAGTTGTTAAATCTCTCGAGTCCTCCAAGGATAAGATCTTGGACTTATACTTCTCTAGCAGTGTTGTGATGACTTTTTCAACAACCCTTCGATCACTGAATTGATCACCAAGAAACCTTATGTTGTTGACAATGGACACGATCCTGTCTGTATACTGCTTGATCATTTCAGTTTCCTTCATCTTCAAGTTCTTAAAGTCTCTCCTCAAATTCAACAATTGTTGTTGTCTTGTCTTCTCAATCCCTTAGAACTCCTCTTTCAACTTATCCCAGGCTTGTTTGAAAGTTTCACAAGCCATAATTCTTGTGAAAATAACATCAAACACACCATTCTTAAGGCAAGACAAAGCCTTATACTTCTTAGCAGCTTCATTGCTATGCTGTCTAATTTGAGCTATCATTAGATTAGCTCACAAAGGTGGTGGTTCTTTGTTTGAAACAACAACTTCCCACAAGCCATATGCCTGAAGATACGTCTTCATCTACACTACCCAAATATGGTAGTTCTCTCTAGAAAAGATAGAAGATGGAGGTGGTATAAAGATTCTAGATGATATTGCAATACAAACAAGATACAAACAACACTCTGTGTTCAACAAGAAAACACTCAGAAGTCCCTCAAAGGCTAAGGCTCTCGATACCAATTGTTAGAGTTTAGAGAAGTTGAGAGAACAAAATACTGAGAAAACAAAGAAAATACATAGCATAAATTTTTTACTGCTATCAAATTTTCTCATCTTTTTTTCATTCAACAAGAAATACAATATATATACGGGTGTAGTGATTACACGAAAGTCAACTACCCCACTAACACACCTTGGAAATACAAAGATATAACTTGTACATAAACTGATTAGGTAAAAGTCAGAACCTAAAAAGTTAAATCAATACTAACTCTGCTTATCTAACAAGTGATCTTAGCAAGTAGACTAATAAAAAAATATCATCATCAGCATATGCAAACCCTTTTTGAAATACGTTAGGTGGTTCGCCAACAACATATAAATAGCTCACACTTTGATGAGCTCACAACATTAGTTGAGCTCGCAACCATGGAGCTAGCAGACTTGCTTGAGCTCACAGCTACATAGGAAGAGTTCACCACTACATGAATGGCCACTTCAGAATAGAGGAAAGGAAATTAAGAAAAAGAACATGTAGCATAGGCGGAGCGGGCAGGGCCAGAAATGAAATTTTTTACTTTTAGCTCCTTTATAATTTATAAATTTTAAATTAGTGTATGATAAAATTGTACATCGACACTAAAAAATATAACATTTTTATTTGTTCCTTTAAAAATTATAAAGACATAGACTATTAAAAAGGTAAAATTATATTTTTGTTATCATAAAAATATATTTCCTAATTCCATTAATTACAAGCTAACTGAAACATTAAGTAATATTAAAATATAAATTAACAAAGAAAATCTATTATATTGTATATAAGTTTAAAGGCTTATTCGGGTATCAAGTAAATTTAAATGGCTTATTTGAATGTAATTAAAGTATACAGACTTTATTTAAATAAGATAACAACATTCAAGGGCTTATTTAATATATTAGCCATTATTGGATTTATATTTCAAATATTGATACCTATTAATTTAGAGTGAATATTTAGTATATTAGAAATATACTTTTTATTTATTTTACAATTAACCTTAAAAATTGACATGTATCTTTTTTTTAAATATATATTTTTTAATAATTTATTATACCCTATAACACACTTATCAATCTCTTAACCCTGCTTATGAAGTTTAAAAACTCCAAAAACAATATACCAAATATTTTCTTATAAATTTATGTTTTATTAGTGAAATAAACGATGACCGATATTGTATTTATTTTTTAAAAAAATTAATAATTTTGATACACTGGTGGTGGAAACTTTTAACTCTTTAACTGAATTAAGATGTCGCCATGTTTCCTTAAGTTGTATTTAAAAATTTTTAAAATAAATAAATATGACATGTAGCAAAATCTTAATCGCGGTTATGGAGTTAAAAATTTACATCACATGTGCACCAAATAATTACCTATAATATATTATCATGTAATTTATGGGTTAATATTTGGTAAACTCAAAGTGTGTTATGTGTTTTTTTAAATATTTTACTAAACCTCTCTATAGGACACTTGTCAACCCATTAGATTTACTTGTAGAGTGTAAAAACTTAACTATTAGTGTACCAAATATTTCCCCGTAATTTATTGATAGTGTATAAAATTATACAATATTATTATATTAAAGGTGAGTATTTGATATACTGGTAGTGTACTTTTTTTTATTCTTCAAGTAGCTTTAAAAAATTGACATATGTCTCTTTTTTTAATATTTTACTATAACCATGTAAGACACTTGTCAACTCCCTAACTTTACTTCTGGGTTCTAAAAACTTTATTAAATTGTGTATCAATTTTTTTTCATTATATTAAATATAACCCTTACCTAAATAATATAAACAATGGGTGAACATGATATCCATTCAAATTGCATTAATAGCTCGCAACATATTCGAAATTTAATTATGAGTATTGTGTTGTTTTATTTCCCAAAAAAGACAGGCGGATATTGGGACGTACACGTATGATACTAACAGCATGTTTGGTTGGGGGAATAGGAATGCATTCCCCCGCAAATCGGTAGGCCCACCCCCAAACAAACGTTTGGTTGGTTGTAATTGTAATACAGCCTTATTCCATTCAGCCTCTATTACGTGAGAAGCTTTAATAGCCATTCTTTGCCTTCAGCACTGAATAGCTATTACGTTCCGCTCTCTTTTTCCCATTTTCCAAATTTTGCCCTCCTTCATCTTCTCCTTCATCTGCCGTCAAACTCACTACACAATTTCTGCCCTCAAACTCATTTGCCATATTTTAGATACTCTCATTCATCTTCTCCCATAGATCTGTAACTTTCTCTCCTTCTGTTTCCATATTTCAGATAATTTTTAATTCAGATTCAGATTTCTTGCCCGTCAAATAAAAATCCACCCGAATCACTTATTTTTTCCCTATTAAACAAAAAGCTCAAATCAAACCCCAAAATCCAGAATCTCACATCCTCTAAATTGCCAAAACGGGAAAAAAAGAATAAAGAAGACATGAGGACACAGAAGAGGTCGATCCATGCGGTGTCGATGTGGGTGAGACGACAGCCACCGAAGGTAAAGACTTTTTTGGCGGTGGTATCGGGGATGGCGGCATTGGTTCTTCTCCGAGTCATTGTAAATGACCATGACAACCTATTTGTCACCGCCGAGGCTGTCCATTCTATCGGAATCTCTGTCATCATCTATAAGCTCACCAAAGAGAAGACTTGTACTGGTAATTCCAAAAAAAAAAGCTTCTTCTCTCTTACCAGTTGATAAAAATTTCAATATTTTGTTATTGGAATTGTTTTCGATCAATTTGTAGCTTCAATTTAATACTTATTGCATGGATTTTTTTTCTTAATTTAGTAGTTTCAAGAACTCATTAAGGTAATGGCTAAATAGCAAAATTTTGAAGAGTTTGATTTGCTGACTTTGTGCCGATTGTTTTTTTTTTTTTTTGCTATATAGCTGTTATTAGGTTGAATTTCCGGCTTGATTTCTTGTTTCTTTCGATTTAAGGTATCTGTTTCTTGCTATTCTTCTCCATGAATGAAGTATGGGTAGAATGTTGGTTGATAAAAAAAGGTAGCTTTTGGACCAAAAGGAGATGTTCTTTCTCTCTTCTGACTTTCCTGCTATGTATAAAGCTTGGTTGTTGTTAAAATCCGCCTTTTGATATTGGCCTTTTCGTTTACACAAGATGGATGAATGAATTGATTAACCCTCAATTACTGGTTAAATATGTTTTGTTCTCTTTCTTTGTTTTTTTTCCATGTGTAGGTAGTCTTCTAACTGTCTATTGAGCTGTAACTTGTCTTCAGTTCTTCTTAGCACTTGTTTATTTTAAATACCACTTTGAAAGTCACCTTATACCTCACCCTTCTAGTTTTGATTTAATATATTTTATCTGGCAACCAATTGAACAAAAATTGTTGAAGGTATTTACATTTTTTGTATTGCTACGCATAGACACGTTTTAGCAATACAATTATATTCTTTGTTCCTTGAGTGGATTTATTCCTTTTTTTAACATATTGTAGAAGTCATATGGGCGTTTGAATTTGGATTCAAGTTGTCCCTTGTGCAGTACTAGCTCTGTGTATTCATCCAACAACTTCCCATAATCTACTGAACCGGATTTCCTGGGCATTCTGTGCATATCTGGAAGCCGTTTCAGTTTTACCTCAGTTGCGAGTGATGCAAAACACCAAGGTAAAAATTACTTAGATGGCAGATTTAATTTTATAAACAAGGTTTATAAGATTACCATGTTTAACTCACTTTTTTGTGCTTTCAGATTGTTGAGCCTTTTATAGCTCATTATGTGTTTGCGTTGGGTGTTGCAAGGTAATAATATTATCCCGTCTAAATAAAACAGTTACTTAATATTTTCATTTCAACTTGAGGTATTATTCAAGTAAGGTAAATGAAAAGGGCCATACTTTGTTAACATTTCGTTTTTGACTCATATACCATGGTAGTCTCAAGTTCAACTCTGTTATAATTAATAATAACAAGAAGCATGTCCAAATATGAATTCTCTCCTTTAAATGGATTCTGAATTCTTCAAACTCATGTACAAATATGAATTCCCTCCTTTAAATGGATTCTAAATAACCACGCGATGAATTCTCTACACTTTTGATTTTGCAAATATGCATATTATGATTTTCAGGGACAAAGTTCTTTGTAGTTTGTGAACCTGGGACACAGCACATGGAGGCTCTCTTAAAAGTTGTTTATGAGCTCTAAACAGATTATGTTTTTAAAAACCCCTTCTATGATATGGAGATGCCCATACGATTCGAACTCTTTGACATCAACCTGACACAGGCAGTACAGAAGGATCGTGTTGCGCTTTTGGGGCCGTAAGCTGTCCTGGAACCTTTATCTTACCAAAATGTCACCATCTCTTATCTTCATCCGTACACTTTTGATGGAAGATTGCTATCAAGTTTGCACCTGTGTATTGGGATATCATCAAGCTCCTTTGTTTAGCTCATAAGTGCTGAATTATTTATAACATATGATGATTTCTGGAGTTGCTTCTCCCAATTAACATTTATAAAATTAATGAAAAAATCCTTTGAATTATTTGCTTGCTATTGTTTTTCAATCTTTATCTAGGAAGAAGTTACAGCAGGTGAGATCTTATGAATGAAACATTCATAGTGAATCATTTGCATTCATTCAAAAATTAAATTATATATATTATGATTTCATTCAAAAATTAAATTATATATATTATGATTTTAGTAAATTCATATAAGAATATGTAATATTAAGAATTTTATTAAATTATATATTTTTATCTAATTATATTTAATAATAATTTTAAATTATATTTTGTAGTATTATATATTATGATTTTAGTAAATTCATATAATAATATTTTATATTAAGAATTTTATTAAATTATATATTTTTATTAAATTATATTTAATAAAAATTATTTTAAATTATATTTTATATTATTATATATTATGATTTTAGTAAATTCATATAAGAATATTTAATATTAAGAATTTTATTAAATTATATATTTTTATTAAATTATATTTAATAATAATAACTTTAAATTATATTTTATAGTATTATATATTATGATTTTAGTAAATTCATATAAGAATATTTAATATTAAGAATTTTATTAAATTATATATTTTGATTAAAATATATTTAATAATAATTATGTTAAAATATGATTAAATTATTTATTATTGATATTAATAATCTTATTAAAATTTAATAACAATAACAATAATCATTTAACTAAACAAATTTCTGCTAAGGGTATTCTAGTCATTTTAGGTTTTTCCCTTATGCTATTTCACCTCCATTTCATTCAACCAAACACAAGAATACTATTACGCCTCTATTCCATTACATTCAACCAAACAATAGAAATTCCTATTACGCCTCCATTTCATTCAACCAAACACAAGAATACTATTACGCCTCTATTCCATTACATTCAACCAAACAATAGAAATTCCTATTACGCCTCTATTCCATTACGTCTCTATTCCAATACAGCGAACCAAACGTGGCCTAAAAATATTGAGTGAAATGATAGTATTTCTTTTTTTTTTCTTTTTTTGACAAAAAAATAATAATATTTAAAAGAGAGACAATTTGTATAAATTAGATTTTATTAAGGGCCTATTTGGTTCTCTAATTTTATATAAAAAATTATTTTACCTCTTCATTTGTTATTTTTACTTTTTTTAGTCCTTAAATTTTTTTTTGTCGTCCTTAAACCATGTTGGTTTGTTTACTTTTGTTTTTTCGTTAATAAGATCGCTTTACCTTAGAAAAAATATTATGATTAAACTAAATACTAATTAAAAAAGGTAAGGCATACTGACAACTTTAGCCCATGTATCTTTCATTTATTTGTCAATTTGATCTTTTTTTTAATTAAATTTGACTCTTAACCTTTTAAAAAGAATTAAATTAATTTTTTTAATGAAAATACTAACCAATACGTTAAATTTTTAAACATTGCAGCCCACATTTCAATCTAAGTGTACATCATGCTATTTTTTGAATTTTTATGAAGCTTTTATCCTCTCTTTTTTATTAATATTTTTATAACTTTTAAAATATTTATTGACATGTATATATGACAAACAGTATCATGTCAAAAAAAGTGCATATGGATTATCACACAAGTTGACACATCAAAATTATTAAAGAATATTTTAACCAACATTTTTGTTAAAAAATAACGATTTAATTATTTTTAAAAGACTAACATCTAAATTTAACTTAAAATAATAATAATAATAATTATTATTATTATTATTATTATTAAAGTGAAAAAAAGCTGTAAAACTAAATTTATCACTGTCCCAAAAATTAATGCTACAAACTATCATACACTCATCCTTATTATTTTTGGATTTAAATAGAAGTGCATCAACAAACCGAGATATTATTTTGTAGATTATTCCTTCTTGGCCTATTACTTTGATATTCAATAGTGATGTAAAAATATTTCTCCAAATCACTAAAATTTTGGCAGCTCATTCAACTTCCTTCTTGGCCTATTACTTTCTACCTGCAACCTTTGTTCCCCACATTCTTTTCTTGCGAAGCCAAAACAACTACGAAACAAGTGACGAAGAAGAGTTTGAAGAAGAAGAAAATGGGTAGGATGGAGACCCCATGGCTACCACGCCACTTATAAGACCCAAGTCGAGATCTGGTAATTGGACGTCGAACGACAATAACCACTTAACCAGCTCCTTTTTTCACATTGCTCATTTGGGGTTTTTTAGTTTTAAAATGTGTTAAGTAACTAAATCTTTTGAATCTGTTGATTTTGGGATTTTCTATTTCTTTTATGAACAGATTTAGAGAATCAAATGGAGGGAAATGTTTATTCCAACATTAAAAAATTACTATTTTTTAAATAAGAAAATATTGCTACTTACAAAAAGCAAAGAAACAGATAAGAGTCCACAAAAGTAGCAACCTTTACGATTCGAATAATGAATAGGGCGTTTATTGTCATAGATAGGTTGATAAACATCAACCTATCTACAGTAAGGGCTATTACCCTTACAATTTTTGTTATGGTTATCTGGGTTTGGTGGTGGAAGACATTTCGAATAACTAGGACCGCAGTCCTTTTGCTTTACCGCTGGCTTATCCTTTGTAAGCGTGCTGTATATTTTACCGACAGTTTTATCGACCCCGAGGATTCTGATAACGGTAGAATCTATCATCAACAAATCCAGCTCCGACTCCAATTCTTCCCGGATCCCGCAGCCGCCGAGAAAGCCATTGCACTGGTAAGTGGCGTTGCTCCTCAGTACTAGGACGGAGTCTCTGCCGCTTATTGGTTTTAGGAGAACCATCATCATCACTAACCCCACTAACTCACGAAACCCCATTTTCTTTTTCCTTCGTTTCTCCTCGCCCTGGAATGGGCAAGCGCGGCCTGCCCACTTTATAGAGGGTAGAGGAAAGATTAATTAATTATTGGAGGCTAATATATTTAACAAGTCCTTGAACTTTGTTACTTTATTTTAATAAGCCCTCATACTTTTGTTCCATCCAAATAAACCTTTAGATTTTAATACGCCCGGCTTTTATTTTAATATATTATCATGTAATTTATGGGTTAATATTTAGTAAACTCAAAGTGTGTTTTTTTCTACTAGCAGTCTTGAAAAATTGTCATCTATTGTTTTTAAATATTTTACTAAATCTTTCTATAAGACACTTGTCAACCTCTTGATTCTGCTTGTGGAGTGTAAAAACTTCACTGCTAGTGTACCAAATATTTTCCCGTAATTTATTGATAGTGTATAAAAGTATACAATATTATTATATTAAGGGTGACTATTTGATATACTAGTAGTATACTTTTTTTATTCCTCGAGTAGCTTTAAAAAATTGACATGTATTTTTTTTAATATTTTACTATAACCATGTAGGACACTTATCAACTCCCTTACTCTACTTGTAGAGTCTAAAATTTTTTATTTTATTTTGTACCAAATTATTTTCATTATATTAAATTATTTTCATTAAATTTCTTTAACATTGGGTGAATATGGTATCCAATCAAATTGCATTAATAGCACTCAACATATTCGAAATTTAAATATCAGTATTGTGTTGTTTTATTTCCAAAAATAGACAGGTGAATATTGGAACGTACACGTATGATATTAAAAATATATAGTATTTTGAGGGACAGAAACGATGGTATTTCTTTTTCTTTTCATTTCGTTTTTTGAGAAAAAAAAATGATAGTATTTAAAAGAGAGAAAATTTGTATAAATTAGATTTTAGATGAGGACTTATTTGGCCCTCCAATTTTATTTATAAGAAAAAATCATTTTAGCCCTTTATCTATTATTTTTACTCTTTTTTTTTATAGTTCTTAAACTTTTGATTGTTGTCAAATCACTCCAAAATGGATAGAAAAGTTGTTAACTTTGGTAACATGGCATACACGTGGATTACCATGTGGATGATACATGAAGATTTAATTAATTTTTAAAATTTTTAAAAAATTTAAATATGTATAAATTATTTTTATAAATCATTAAAATCATTTAAAAAGTATTAACATTATTAAAAATATTCTTAAATTTAAAAAAAATAATTAAATGTTTACATGCCAACTACGTGGGAATCCACATGTATTCCACGACAGCAAAGTTAACAAATGTTAACATTTTCATTCATTTTGAGTTGATTTGACAAAAAAAATATAAATTTGATGGTTAAAAGAAAGGGAAAAATAAATGGAGGGCTCAATTGACTTTTTTTGGAGATTTTTTTTTTTGTAAAATTGGATGGCCAAAAAAAAGCACAAATATAAACTTTAATTGTAGTTTAATTTCAGAAAAGTAAAGAAGGGAATAAGCTTTAGCTTTATACCTTTTTTCTTTTGTCCTAATCACGCATTACCAATAAATAAGTAAAAAGTAAATCAACAAAAAATATAAACTAGAATTTAGATTCTTATCCTATCAAATATAAAGAATTTAGAGACATATTTACTTTATAAACTTAATTTATTGTGAGTAAAAATAAAAATTAAATATAAACATATTAGTCATAAATTTAATTATAAAATTTTAAAAATAATTGTTTAAGCATCCTAATTTCCTTCAAGATCTTCATTATCTTCCATAAAAAATGAAAAACAAAATAGCATAAGCATTTTATTAAATTATATACATCACATTAAAATATATTTCCTTTTAGCAGGTGAGAAGAAAATTGTCTTCTTCGTCGTCTTCTTGTAGTTCCTTAACATGATGACATCATTCTCACAAAAAAATGGTGTCTCAAACATAACAGAAATTGTTCCGAGAAGGTTTTGTTATTAATAATAACGTTTATATATATATATATATATACTTGGTTTTAAATGGAAATAATTTATTTAAATTTTGACGTTTACAAATGGAATTTTTTTTAAAAATTATAATGTGAATATGAATATTTGTATACAACCTTATTAGATATACAAAAGCATAATATTGAGACAAATGGTACATCTCTCTTTCTTTTCTATTTCTATTTTATAATTATTAATTATCTATTTTTTATAATAAAATTAGATTACAGATACATCATTAAATTTTAGAAAAATATTCAAAGTAATTTATCCCTTAAAAGAACTATCTAAAATTTTAAACTATTGCTATATCACTTATAAATGAAAAAAAAAAGAAGCTAAATAGATTGTTTTTTAAAACATAAATAGTTTTGGAAGTATGAATAAAAATAAATTTTAAAATTAATAAATAATAATTTTAAGAAATGTAATTCTTTTTCAAGAGACCTTTTTTTTTTTGGTTAACAAATATATTATTTTTTATATCTCTCTTTTTGATATATATATATTGAAACTAATTTCAGATTGGGCTTTATTGTAATAACTCAATAGTACATAAGTATAAAAATTAAAGGAGAAGAACGAGACATAAAGGAGCCCAGATATAAGACTTGGCCCAAGCAAACCAACACTAAAATAATGAGGAAACGAAAACCAAACCTAAGAGCAACAACCAAAAAAGAAGGCCCAAAATTAAAATTTGGCCTGGAAATCAAAAACAAAAATAAAAATCAGAAGTCTCTGGAACCTCATTAACCACTCTATTTCTCTGCCCAATCAGAAACTGATTTGTCGCCGTCTTGTCTCTTCATCTGACATTCTTTTTCAAGACACTTTCAAATTCCTAAGGAAAAGCTCTTTTCCATCTAATCCATTGCCATCCCTTTTCAAACTCCCCCCCCCCATTTCATCTTCTTCCTTTCATATTCAATCTGGTTCTTTCATCCTATCCCTTTCCTCTTGCTTTTCTGCAGATTCGGGAGCACTTCCAATAAGGTAAATTTCCTTCTTACTCTTCATCGTTTCATTTGCTAAAATATGCGCAAGATTGTTTGCTATTCATGGGGTATATTCAAATCTACATTCCCTATATTTTAACAATAGATGATGAATATCATGAATACAAGCACATACCAGAGACTTATTTAGGCTTTTCGCCTTACACTTTTTTATTATTGATAAAGAATCTCCTTCAATAATGATTTTTTTCCATTGCATGTCAATGTCGATCTGGATCGCTTTTCGGCACGCGAGTGCCTCAGCCGCAAAAGCTGATACAACTCGTTGATGGATCTCTAAGCATGATAAAAGAACATTGCCCTCACTATCTCTGGCCACGATCCCCACTGCCAGTTAGCAAAGTCTCCCATCGTATGCTGCATCAAAATTAATCTTCACAACCTGATCAGGTGGCTGTCTCCCATTTACTAACAGCTAGAGAAATTTGTGGGTTTCTTTTATCAATCTCATTTAGCTCTGATATGTAGCTATTAATGAAACTCACTATTTTTTTTTTCCAAATTTGCTAACCTCCTTATGCACTCTAGCATTCCTATCTCCCCAAATTGCCCATAATGCACAGTAAAAAATCCTACACTGGGATGGCAAGTTCTGCGAAAATACCCAGGTTAGCCACTGTAAAAACCCCAAATGAGTTTCTTGCAAAATTAACTAGCATGATAACTCTCTCCAAACTAAAACTGAAACAGGACATTCACGGAAGAGATGGTCCATATTCTCTGTTCCTATTCCACACCGGGGACATATTGTAGTGTTCGTTACCTCTCTTTGTAGCATGTTAACTCGTATATGTAGATAATTCCACGATATTTTCCAGATTGTAATTTTTACTTTTGAAGGTAGATTCAGTAGCCATAGTTTTTTTTTTTTGTAAAATTCCTTATAGTCGGCTTGTAAAGCGTAAGCTCTAGTGTCACGGACTTAGAGTTTTTCCACACGATCCGTGCGGCCTTAGGCAGTTTCTTTGCTTAAAAACGCCTAAGTCAGCCTAACTCGCAATGATAAAGGATTCAACAGCAAAAACGCCTAAGTTGGCCTAACTTGCAAAGATAAATGATTCAACAGAATTCCCTCAAGGCACCCACGAAGAACAGCAGAAGAACGAAGTAAGAACGAACGTTTAAAGATGAACGAAAGCCATAGAAAAGCAAGAACACTTGAGAGAAAAGTTTGAGTGAATACTCTCAAAATTCTTACTGATAAATTAATGAATTACAATGAGTAAAGAGGTCTCTATTTATAGTTTAGCCTCAAAGTACATCAAAGGCTACAATTAAAAGTTGTATACAATTAGAACTCTAAGACACAATTAGAAGCTGCATACAATTAGAACTCTAAGATTACATAATCATATCTTCTTGGATTACTTTCCCTTTTTACCAAGCTCTTGGGATGGGTTTTTAATCTCTTCAGGCAACGGGCCAGTTTGGTTGGGCCAAATGACCTCTTTCAAATACAATGGATCGCACAAGTTTGTCATGGTTGCGTGCTCCCATGCGCAACCCATGACACTAGGATCGTCTTCAATGCTTTGTAATAGTTTATGGGCACTGTGTACTGTGAATTCATCCGACACTTCACCACTCTAGGCTTGAAAGTCTTCGTGAGGTTCTTCTACCAACAGAATACGGATAATCTTCTCGGCTACTTCCTCCAGAAAGGTAGAAACTATCAACTCCTTTTTCCATGTTCTACTATTTGAATCAATTAACTTAGCAACTTTAGAATCGCTCAAATTAGTAATTAATGACGATAACCAGACATTTTTTGCATCTGGAATCCATAAATCATGAATTACTAAAATATTCGTACCCCTGCCCACCTTCCAGTACAATCCCTTCTCTAAAATGCCCTTTGTAGCCTAAATGATCTTCCATGTATTCGGATTGTTGTTCCTTAATCGCTAATTGATAGTAAGTCCTCACTTTTTCCATGCCTTGCTTATCAAGTTTTGTCTTAATTACGAAGACCATATGGGGATTATACTGCTTTAGAAAATATCGCAGCCTTCTTACTGCCCATGGACTCCACAATCCACAGACATTTCAACTTATATTTATCATTGCGTCCGGTCGGCTTGCCTCTTGGCAGCCGTCGATTTCAAAAATTTTGGAGTATCAAGTTGCTCAAAATTGACAGTCATCACTTCTGATAAGACCTCATCACAGTCTTCTATTCTGTCTTGTTTCAATCTTTTAATCTCGTATTCATATATGACTTCCCTACCACATATATCAATTCTTGCTTTCGAGGATTTCCTCTTTCTCGTATTACTCTCAGCCTTTGTCTGAATCATCACGGCCACTGGTTTAATTCTTTTCCAGCTTATTTTTTTCGCAAGATTTGAATTATTACCCTGCTTTTCTGTACTATCAATCAACTTCTCATGTTCTTTTATTACAGATATACGCTCTTACTCCTTTATCACCTCCTCCCCTCCCATCAGTTTCATATTCCTTTGTAACCCCCAAATCTCGCTATTCCCTCCTGCTATTATTTTAGAAGTATTTGGCAGTAATTTTCTACCTCATGTATAAGAGCATTGAGCCCTCATCTTCT
This sequence comes from Gossypium hirsutum, assembly GCF_007990345.1. NCBI lineage: Eukaryota > Viridiplantae > Streptophyta > Magnoliopsida > Malvales > Malvaceae > Gossypium > Gossypium hirsutum. The sequence goes on from NC_053443.1 coordinate 49,159,826, forward strand.
TTGACAAAACATTAAATTTCATAATCTCTTTCCCAATTAATTTTGGTTTTGTAATAGCCCGATTTTTACCTTAATCAGACAAAGTGATTTTAGGATTACAAATTCGAGTTAAAAAATATTTTAAAATTATTTTTGGTATTTGCAGTATGTGAATTACTATGTGTGAAAAATTCGTATGAAAATTTGATCGTTTGAGTGCTCAATTTGATAAAAAGGTCCTAATCGCACAAAATGAAAATTTAAGGGTTAAATCTAAAAGCATCTATTTGTTGTTGTCTTTTCAATTAGAAGGTTTAAAGATGTAATTTAATCACTATTTAGATAGTGGGTGGCTAAGGTCAAACTAACCTTAATATAAAAAGGTTATAATTATTTTTAATAAGGTTAAATTAGTAAATTACAAATTATTATAATACATAATAGTTAAAACATAAAATATAGTTTGTATCATCTTCTTTGGCCGAAATTGAGATGAAAGAAAGCCATTAAAATGCTTCAAGAAGGTTCGGCCATATCCTTGCTTAATTAAAGGTTTTTTTTGTTCGATTTTTAAAAATTTTTATGTTTTTGATATCGTTGCTTTGTGCACCACAAGACTCATGCTTTAATTTTAGAATTTGGTGATGATTTTGTGATATGCCATTGATGAATTCTTGAGCTTTGTGATATTTGATGATGAAATATAAAAGATATGTGAAAGATTAACATGTTTTGTCTTTGAATTTTTGGTGAAATTGAGTAATTAGGGCTAAATTGTGAAATTAAATTTTTGAGGGCCTAAAATGTGAAATAAATGAAATGTATGGACTTGTATGAGCACTAGGAACATTCGGCCCTTGTATAGTGTAGGCAAATTTTGTGTACTTTGTGTTGTATGTAATAGGGGCTAAATTGCAAAAAGTGTAAATGTTAGGGGCAAAATGGTAATTTTTCTATTTATGTGTTTTTGGACTAAATTGAATGTGATAATATTTAAACTAGCTCACTTTGAATATATTTAGATCAAGAACCAAAGAAATCGAAGTTAGATTAGGGAAAAGCTAAAGTTGTCGATTAATCGTTCGGTCTCGATTTTACACTGTCCGAGGTAAGTCGATTAGCTATTTAATTTTATTAAATCAGTATATATATATATGTATATCAATTGTATTTTTATTGAGCTAAAATTAAAAGTATATAAATCGAATTGAAAGTATGAAATTATGTACATATATATATGTTAGGTTCGAATGACTATCAATATGCAAATATGCATATAAATGTCCTTGTAATAAATTTAGGTATAAATATAAATATGTATAAATTATATTTCAATAAATATGTATATACATGTAAATTTCGTTGTATTGAATTTAGGTATAGAATTACATAGGTATGTGATATATTCAAACATATATATGTATATGTGTAAATAAGATTTGAATTTAGTTAATGTTGTTTGTTATATATGTTTACAAGATGTCCAAATAGATATATATATATGTGTATAAAATATTTGTATAAGTTGGATCGAATAAGCCTGTATACTTATGAATATATATTTATATTGAGTATAAGTATGAAATTATACTTATATATATATGTTAAATTCGAATATGTATATGTATACATGTATAAGTTCTTGTTTCTAATATAAGTATAGAATTATATATATAATTTTTAGATTCAAATATGTATATATGTACATGTATAAGATCTGGTATTGAAATGGTATATGAAATTATATAGGTATATGTGGTATTCGAATGTTAAAGGTACATAGTATATTATAAGATAAATTTTATAATATTAGTAGTAGAACCTAAAGTATGAGGTTATATATATAAATATGTTTTTGTTGAATTATTGAATTATCACGTTAGATTTGGTAATTGAGATTTATATATCCATGTGTTTTAAAGATATAAGTTATGAATTTTGAGTTGAATTTTTATGCATGGATTTTATATACATATATAGTTTGAAAGTAAGATGATTTAGACTTTACATCTAGCAGGCTTGATGCCTGTGAAATATTTCAGACTTTATGTCTAGCAGGTTTGATGCCGGTGAAATATTTCAGACTTTACGTCTAGTAGACTAATTGCCAGTATACTGAATCCGGTTTTAAGCCTAGCAGGTTAAACGTCGATTAATCTGTTTAAATTATGTGAATGTTCAGATTCATGTGTTTGAAGAAGTTGTGCATATATTCGGCATAGGTGGTTGATAATTGTATATATATATGCATATGTTATATGTAGTTGAAAGGTATATATATATGTATGCATTTGGCATATGAAATTGATGAGTATCCATATACGCAATTGGGGATATATATGTATGTGTATAAACATTTGTTTTTAAGTAAATGTTGAGTAAGAATGCATTCAGTTATATCCATTATATATGAGTTAGGTTAAAATTTTATGATTGGTATATATATATACCCAGATACGAAATGTGATTTGTATTTTTGTATAGGTTTGATTATATGTACATGTTAAGTACACATGCATTTGGATATATGCAAGTGATAAATACATGTATACATTTGGTTATAATAAGTGTATATACATTTGGAGCTAATATCTGTTAAACATATATGTATATAAGCATTCGACTATTCATGTTTATAGTGAATATACATTCGGTTTTAAGAGTTGATAATTAAGTATGCATTTGACTGTATGTAATAGTTAACATATATAGTATTTGTGAATTCATTAAGTGTACCAGGAAATTACATTATTATTTATATAATTTCTGTTATGCTATAGACTTACTAAGCTATAAAAGCTTACTTTGTTTGTTTATGTCTTTCTGTTTTATAGACTTAAAGATCAAGCTTCAAGCTCGGGGATCGTCAGCAAGTTCATCACTCTATCTACTGTCTCAGTATTAAACTATTTAAATTTTAACTATGGCATGTATAGGCTAGATAAATGTTTTGGAAAGTCGTACTTTGATATATTGTATATGAAATTAATAGCCATACGAAAATGGCTTATATTCTTATGATTTAACTGGATTGTAATAATTTTGTTTTGTTTTAAATGGTCAAAAGAGAAGTTTAAAATTTTGCATGTTTAATATTAGACCTAGCTATTTATATGTAACGGTTAAAATTATTGAACTAGACTGAATGTCTGTTCTAAGTTGTGTTTTGATTAGTAATGCCTATTAACCCTAATTCGATGACGGATACGAGTTAAGGGTGTTACATTTGATTGGTATCAAAGCTACAGTTTAGTCGGTTCTAGAACTAACGTAGCGCGTGTGAGTCTAGCTGTACATGTCATATTTTATATCTCGATAGTGTGATGATTTCTAGCATCTAAAAATATGTTTTCGTATAGGAATGGATCCCGATCGAGCTCTAGCTGACGACGTTGAAAGTATAGCGCCTGCTCTTGCGCAAGGGGCAGTGTCAGTTGATTCTCGGCCTACCTAGAGTAGCCAAGAGGGGGAGGCAAAGCAAGCCTTCTACCAAATGATGAATGGTTGGTTTACACAATATATTAGAACCAATCCGGCTGTGCAACAACCCTCACCTCAGAATAATCCATCTTCGATATCTGTGATACCTCTGATGATTGATCTGATGAGGTTAAGTAGGCCCCCTGTTTATAAAATTAGAAAATATGCGGCTAAAGAGTTCAGGGCCACAGTTAATGATGATGCTGATCGGGCTGAATTTTGGCTTGATAACACTATCTGTGTATTTGAAGAACTGTCATGTACACCCGAAGAATGTTTGAAATGTGTCATATCCTTGTTACATGACTCTGCCTACCATTGGTAGAATACTCTAGTATCTGTTGTACCGAAAGAGCCTGTCACCTGGGAGTTATTTCAGACAGAGTTTCGCAAGAAATATATCGGTTAGAGATTCATTGATTAGAAACTTAAAGAATTTTTTGAACTTAAACAGGGTCGTATGATTGTTACTGAATATGAGTAAGAAATTGTACGACTTAGCAGATATGCCCGAGTGTGTGTGTCGACTGAAGCTGTTATGTGTAAGAGATTTGAATATGGATTGAATGAAGACATTAAACTGTTAGTTGGTATACTTGAAATAAAAGAATTTGTGGTACTTGTTGAATGAGCTTGCAAAGCCAAAGAACTCGGCAAAGAGAAGAGAAAGGCTGACTTTGAAGCTAGAGATTCTCGTAAAAGAACATTCAGTAAATCATTTCAGTCAACTTCAAAAAATTCAAAGAATATCACAGCCGATCTAAAGCTACTGCAGGGTTTTCTAGACGGGATCGAGATTGACCTCCTGTGAGTTCACGAGCTACTTTAGTTGCTAGTGTTAGTAATTTTGACAAAATAGATCAGAATGCAAGCATTATGGTAAAGGGCATCCGGGAGATTGCAGATTGCATGATTGGTCTTACTTTAAATGTAGATCAAATGATCATTTTATTCGAGAGTGTCCGATGGTGGCCAAGCAAAACATAGTACAGAATACCAAACCGAGTAATGTGTCAGTATGAGGTAGACCACTCAGGCATACAGGTAATGTAAGTGGTAGTCAGAGAGAGACAAAAGACACGACAGTGCGATCTAAGGTTCATGCACCTGCCAGAACATATGCCATTCGTGCTCGAGAGGAGGCTTCTTTCCCTAATGTTATTACTTGTACTTTCACTCTTTATGATATTAATGTTATTGTATTGATTGATCCTGGTTCGACTCATTCATATGTGTGTGAGACTTTAGTATCCAGTAAGACTCTGTCTGTTGAGTCTACTGAGTTTGTCATTAGAGTATCAAACCCCCTGGGCCGGTGTGTTTTGGTTGACAAAGTGTGTAAGAATTATCCATTGATGATTTGAGATTCATGTTTTCTGGCTGATTTGATGTTGTTGCCATTCGACTAGTTTGATATTATTTTAGGCATGGACTGGTTGACTTTACATGATGCTATGGTAAATTGTAAAAAGAAGACTATAGATTTGAAATGTCAGAATAATAAGATTATTCGGGTTGAATCAAATGATTTGAATGGTTTACCAGCTGTGATATCTTCGATGTTAGCTTAAAAGTATGTGAGAAAGGGCTGTCAAGCTTACTTTGCATATGTGATTGATAGTAAAGTGATTGACAAGAAGATTGAATCAGTACCAGTTGTGTGTAAATATCCGGACGTGTTTCCTAAAGAGTTGTCAGGATTACTGCCGATTAGAGAGGTAGAGTTTGGGATTGAGTTGGTACCAGGGACGACTCCGATATCCGTAGCTCCGTATAGAATGACACCTATAGAATTAAAGGAATTGAAAGCTTAGTTACAGGAATTGACAGATAAGGGTTTCGCGCGATCGAGTTTCTCCCCTTGGGGTGCACCAATTTTGTTTGTAAAAATGAAAGATGGGACAATGAGAATGTGTATTGATTACAGACAACTCAATAAGGTGACTATAAAGAATAAGTATCTATTGCCGCAGATTGATGATTTGTTCGACTAGTTGAAAGGGGTCACTATGTTTTCTAAGACAGATCTGTGGTTAGGCTATTATTAGTTCCAAGTTAAAGTCTCTGATGTGCCAAAGGCTACTTTCAGAATGAGACATGGACATTATGAATTTCTGGTCATGCCTTTTGGACTTACTAATGCACCCGCAATTTTCATGGATTTGATGAATCAAATCTTTAGATAATATCTGGATCGATTTGTGGTAGTGTTGATAGATGATATTTTGATCTACTCCCGTGATGTGACCGAGCATGCCGAACATTTGAGACTTGCGTTACAGACTCTACGAGAGAAATAGTTGTATGCAAAGTTCAGTAAATGTGAGTTCTGGTTACATGAAGTCAATTTCCTAGGTCATGTTGTATCAGCATCTGGTATTAGGGTTGATCCAAGTAAAGTTTCAGCTATACTTGATTGGAAACCTCCGAGAAATGCTTCTGAAGTTCGAAGGTTTCTAGGATTCGCAGGTTACTATAGAAGATTTGTGAAGGATTTTTCTATGATTGTAACTCCGATGACGAAATTGTTGCAGAAAGATGTTAAATTTGAGTGGTCCAAAAAGTGTCAGAAAAGCTTTGACCAGTTGAAAGCCTTATTGATTGAAGCTCCAGTATTAATTCAGCCAGAATCGGGAAAAGAATTTGTTATTTATAGTGATGCATCTTTGAATGGTCTGGGTTGTGTATTAATGCAGGAAGATCAGGTCATAGCTTATGTTTCAAGATAGTTGAAACCGCACGAAAAGAATTATCCAACACATGATTTGGAGTTGGCAGCTATTGTATTTGCGTTGAAGATATGGCACCATTATTTGTTAAGTGAGAAATGTCATGTTTACTCCGATCATAAGAGTTTGAAATACTTGATGACACAGAAAGACTTGAATTTGAGACAGCGTCGATGGTTAGAGTTGCTTAAGGATTACGACCTTGTGATTGATTATCATCCAGGAAAAGCTAATGTTGTTGCTGATGCTTTAAGTCGAAAATCACTATTTGCTTTGCGTGCATTGAATGCTTATATGGTTATGTCTGATGATGGTATGATGATAGCTGAGTTAAAAGCAAAACCGCTGTTCGTTCAACAGATTTGTGAAGCTCAGAAAGCTTATAAGAAATTAATTGCAAAACGGGCTCAGTGTGACTTAAAAGTTGATTCAGATTTTCTAGTTGATGTTGAGGATTGCTTGAGGTTTAGAAACCGATTATGCATTTCAAAAAATTCTGAGTTAATCTCAAAGATCTTGAATGAAGCTCATAATAGTCGATTGCCTATTCATCCGGGTAGCACGAAAATGTATAATAATCTAAAACAGCAGTATTGGTGGTGCGGTATGAAACGAGACATTTCTGACTTTGTTTCAAAGTGTTTAATATGTCAGCAAGTAAAAGCCAAACATCAAGTACCTTCTGGGTTGCTTCAATCGATCATAATTCTTGAATGGAAATGGGACAAAGTCATGATGGATTTTGTATCTGGTTTACCGTTGACACCGAGAAAGAAAGATGCTATTTGGGTTATTGTGGATAGATTGACTAAATCGACACATTTTTTTCTGGTTCGCACAGATTATTCACTTGATCAGCTAGCTGAGATATATGTTTCACAAATTCTGAGATTCCATGGTGTACTTATTTCTACAGTTTCAAACAGAGACTCGAAATTTACATCGCGGTTTTGGAAGAAACTGCAAGATGCTTTGGGAACGAAACTACACTTTAGCACAGTTTTTCATCCCCAAACAAATGGTCAGTCCTAATGAATTATTCAGATACTCGAGGATATGTTGAGATGTTGCATTCTCGAGTTTGAAGGTACATGGGAACGATATTTGTCTTTGATTGAATTTGCATATAATAATAGTTTTCAGTCTAGCATCAAAATGGCACCCTACGAGGCTTTATACGGTCGTAAATGTCGTACATCATTATATTGGACCAAGCTTAGCGAGAATAAGATACACGAGGTTGATTTGATTAAAGAAACTGAGCAGAAAGTGAAAGTGATTCGGGATAGTTTGAAGGCAATATCGGATCGTCAAAAATCATATGCAGATTTGAAAAGAAAAGACATAGAGTTTCAAATTAGGGAAAAAGTTTTTTTGAAAGTCTCGCCGTGGAAGAAAATACTTAGGTTTGGTCGTAAAGTTAAATTCAATCTGAGATTCATTGGACCTTATGAGATAATTGAGCGTATCGGGCCGGTTGCTTATATATTGTTGTTGCTACCTAAGCTAGAAAAGATTCACAATTTATTCCATATTTTGATGCTTCGTAGATACCAATCTAATCCTTCACATATGATTAATCCGATAGAGGTTGAGATTAAATCTGATATGTCATACGAAGAAGAACCGATTTGTATTTGGCTCGTGAAGTTAAAGAGTTATGAAACAAGAGAATTCTGTTAGTTAAAGTACTGTGGCATAAACACGGAGTCGAAGAAGAAACTTGGGAACCAAAGGATGCAATGAAAGAACGTTATCCAAACCTATTCATCGGTAAGATTTTCGAGGACGAAAATCCCAAAAGGGGGAGAGTTATAAGATCCCGATTTTGACCCAAATCGGACAAAGTGGTTTTGGGACCACAAATCTGAGTCAAAAAATAATTTAAAATTATTTTTGATATTTACAGTAACTGAATTACTATGTGTGAAAATTTCGTATGAAAATTTGATCGTTTGAGTGCTCAATTTGATAAAAAGGGCTTAATCGTGCAAAATAAAAATTTAGGGGTTAAATCTAAAAACATCTATTTGTTGCTGTATTTTTTAATTAGAAGGTTTAAAGATGCAATTTAATCACTATTTAGATAGTGGGTGGCTAAGGTCAAAACTAACCTTAATATATAAAGGTTATAATTATTTTTAATAAGGTTAAATTAGTAAATTACAAATTATTATAATACATAATAGTTAAAGAATAAAATATTGTTTGTATCATCTTCTTTATCTGAAACTGAGATGAAATAAAGCCACTAAAATTCTTGAAGAAGGTTCGGCCATATCCTTGCTTAATTAACGATTTGTTTTTGTTCGGTTTTTGAAAATTTTTACGTTTTTAAGATCGCTGCTTTGTCTACTACAAGACCCATGCTTTAATTTTAGAATTTGGTGATGATTTTGTGATATGCCATTGATGAATTCTTGAGCTTTGTGATAGTTGATGATGCAATATGAAAGATATGTGAAAGATTAACATGTTTTGTCTTTGAAGTTTTGGTGAAATTTAGTAATTAAGGTTAAATTGTGAAATTAAATTTTTGAGGGACTAAAATGTGAAATAAATAAAATGTGTGGACTTGTATGAGCACTAGAAACATTCGGCCTTTGTATAGTGTTTGCAAATTTTGTGTATTTTGTGTTGTATGCAATAGGGATTAACTTACAAAAAATGTAAATGTTAGGGGCAAAATGGTAATTTTCCCATTTATGTGTTTTTGGACTAAATTGAATGTGATAATATTTAAACTAGCTCATTTTGAATATATTTAGATCAAGAACCAAAGAAATTGGAGTTAGATCAAGGAAAAGCTAAAGTTATCGATTAATCATCCGGTTTCGATTTTACACTGTCCGAGGTAAGTCTATTAGCTATTTAATTTTATTAAATTAGTATATATGTATGTATATCAATTGTGTTTTTATTGAGTTAAAATTAAAATTATATAAATCGAATTGAAAGTATGAAATTATGTATATATATGTGTGTTAGGTTCGAATGACTATCAATATGCAAATATGCATATAAATGTCCTTGTAATAAATTTAGGTATGAATATATATATGTATAAATTATATTTCAATAAACATGTATATACATGTAAATTTTGTTGTATTGAATTTAGGTATAGAATTACATAGGTATGTGATATATTCGAACATATGTATGTATATGTGTAAATAAGATTTGAATTTAGTAAATGTTGTTTGTTATATATGTTTACAAGATGTCCGAATAGATATATATATATGTGTGTGTATAAAATATTTGTATAAGTTGGATCGAATAAGCATGTATACTTATGAATATATACTTATATTGAGTATAAGTATGAAATTATACTTATATATATATGTTAAATTCGAATATGTATGTGTATACAGGTATAAGTTCTTGTTTCCAATATAAGTATAGAATTATATATATATGTATATATATTTGTTAGATTCAAATATATATATATGTACATGTATAAGATCTGGTATTGAAATGGTATATGAAATTATATAAGTACATGTGGTATTCGAATGTTAAAGGTACATAGTATATTATAAGATAAATTTTATAATATTAGTAGTAGAATCTAAAGTATGAGTTTATATATATAAATATGTTTTGGTTGAATTATTGAATTATCAGGTTATATTTGGTGATTGAGATTTATATATCCATGTGTTTTAAAGATATAAGTTATGAATTTTGAGATGAATCTTTATGCATGGATTTTATATACATATATAGTTTGAAAGTAAAATGATTCAGACTTTACGTCTAGCAGGCTTGATGCCTGTTAAATGATTCAGACTTTACGTCAAGCAGGCTTGATACTGATGAATATTTCAGACTTTATGTCTAGCAGGCTTGATGCCGGTGAAATATTTCATACTTTACATCTAGCAGGCTATTTGTCGGTGTACTGAATTAGGTTTTAAGCCTAGTAGGTTAAGCACCGATGAATATGTTTAAATTAAGTGAATGTTCAGATTCATGTGTTTGAAGAAGTTGTACATATATTCGGCATAGGTGGTTGATAATTGTGTATATGTATGCATCTGTTATATGTAGTTGAAAGGTATATATATATGTATGCATTTGGCATATGAAATTGATGAGTATCCATATACACAATTGGAGATATATATATGTATATGTGTATAGACATTTGTTTATAAGTAAATGTTGAATAAAAATGGATTCGGTTATATGCGTTATATATGAGTTAGGTTAAAAGTTTATGATTGGTATATATATATACCCAAATACGAAATGTGATTTGTATTTTTGCATAGGTTTGATATATGTACATGTTAAGTACGTATATGCATTTGGATATATGCAAGTGATAAATACATATATACATTTGGTTATAATAAGTGTATATACATTTGGAGCTAATATCTGTTAAGCATATATGTATATAAACATTCGGCTATTCATGTTTATAGTGAATATACTTTCGGTTTTAAGAGCTGATAATTAAGTATGCATTTGACTATATGTAATAGTTATCATATATAGTATTTGCGAATTCATTAAGTGTACCAGGAAATTACATTATTATTTATATAATTTCTGTTATGCTATAGACTTACTAAGCTATAAAAGCTTACTTTGTTTGTTTATGTCTTTCTGTTTTATAGACTTAAAGATCGAGCTTCAAGCTCGGGGATCGTCAAAAAGTTCATCACTCTATCTACTGTCTCAGTATTAAACTGTTTAAATTTTAACTATGGCATGTACAGGCTAGATAAATGTTTTGGAAAGTCGTACTTTGATAAATTGTATATGAAATTAATAGCCATACGAAAATGGCTTATATTCTTATGCTTTAGCTGGATTGTAATATTTATGTTTTGTTTTAAATGGTCAAAAGAGAAGTTAAAATTTTGCATGTTTAATATTAGACATACCTATTTATATGTAACGATTAAATTTATTGAACTATATCGAATGTCTGTTCTAGGTTGTGTTTTGATTAGTAATGCCTATTAATGCTAATTCGGTGACGGATACAGTTTAGGGGTGTTGCAGGTTTTGCCTTTTTCTGCAGGTATTATCTGAAGGCAGTCTTTAAGCCCATGCCCCATTCTTCCACATCAGTAAATTCTCATACTTAAAAGGAACCCACGATTTATTAACATTATCAATAGAGACAAAAATACCTCAGCGAAGCGGTTTCTGAACATCCAAATTAATCCTAAGCCGACAAGAATCTCCATTAATTTCAGATCTAAGAACCCCACCAAACGTGACACCGATTGCATGCAAGAGATCTTTCTTATAAAACTCTGGTAAACATGAACCTATTTTTATCCAAAACGGTGATGAAGTGAGCTGAATCTGACCTCTTCCACCGGCTGAATTAACCTATCAAACAAAATAATACTTTTTCGAAAGAGCCAAGGTCTCCCCTCCATAATCGTCTCCAGATCTTCTTCCAAATCAAACACTATCAAAAATAAATTTTTCCCCACCATCTGGATCTCAAACTTTTTCGTTGTCTTCCATATACTTTTCATTTGTGCTGTAAATCTTTCTGGATTGTAAAGCTTCTCTGTCTAAACTGTACATACTAGAGTAGGTTTAAGGTTTGGTACCACCATCGAACCCTTGATTGATAACTAAATGAGTTCTTCTGCTAGAAGAGAGATCTCATCCCTCCCTTCTCGATCATCACCACCGCTTTCCTCCGTCCCAAGCCACAGTAATTACTGCTTTCTCTAGGACTCTAAGCAAAGCAATCTTGGTTTTTTTTCTCTTTCTGATATTTAATTTCTATAGTTTTTCTCTCTCTCTCTTTTTTAACTTTTCATTTACATTTAAAAAAGTCATTTACATTTAAAGAAAAACAAGCTATTAAAATCTAAGAAAAACAATTCATTTATATGTAAAGTTCTTGCAATCAAAGAAAAGGAACTGTCATGTCTCAAAATGTGGATTAAATATTCAGGTTAAATTTGTAACTGTTGAATTTATTTTAATTTTTTGTTTGAGGGTGCAATTGGGCTTCTGATTGGGCAAGATCTGTCAGAATGTTGAAAATTGCATCGATACCTCCGGATTTTCTAGTGTAGAAACCCTAGTGTGTCAAAACTGTAGGTATTTAAACATATTTTCTCATTGGTTAGCCCCTTTTCATTTTCTTTTGTTTCTATCGCCGCCCTTAACACTAGTATTCTCTTTTCCTCTCTTTTCTTTCCTCTTTTCTTCTTTTCTTCCTCTCTTTTTCTTAGCCGTCATACCTTAGTTATCATCGCATCCCCCACCACTTTTGAACCGCCAATTTCACTCTTTTTGTTGGATCACCTTTTTTTCATTCAAACTCTGTTAGTGTTTAAAACTGTCAATAATCATTTCCCGTTCCCAATTGTAGTAGGTTGGCAAGTGAAAGTCCCTATATTAATTAGACCCTATACATAATCAAATTATGGTTAACCCTCTTTCGTTTTGTTTAATCGGTTTCTACTAGATCTTCTTGAAACTTTTAATGTCAATTCCTAATGTGTGATTTTTTTGTGTATGTCAAATAAAGGATCTGATCTAAACGAGAACGGATCAGATCTGTACTATATAAGTACACCGGAGGAGTGAGGGTGTCAGATGAGCGTGTAGGTGAAAGTGTGTGTCTTGACTTTTTGTTCTGTGTATGTGTCTTAACAGTGTATAGCCATGCATGTATGGGTTAGGCCAAATATATAAAGGTCTATTTTTGCATATTAGTTCTTGATTTTATCTATTAGTGTTAGTACAATATCCTAATAGTTCCGGTTGTGACAAGTAGCATTAGATCTGAAAATGTTACATCCTCTGTTAAGTTGCTAAAAAATTATGAGTACTGTTTGGTTAAAAACTCAACCATGTGTCATAAGTATGATAATTGATAAATTCCAAAAGTAACATATTTTAGCCTTATTCTTAATACATTTTTGGATTATTATTCTATTTAAAATGGTGAATTATATGCTCCTAATCCTTTAAATTCATGTTTCTATACTTATGAGAGCATTTGAGGGAAAAAGGAGCAAAATATGAGAGAAAATCGGATCAAGTTTCAGGAGCCACACGGGCTAAACCATTCCACACGATCATGTGCCAGATCGTGTGGATTTCATGAATTCCACTCCAAACATGCAGGAAAATGCAATTATTATGTTTTTCGGGCATTTTAAGATCTATATATGACAAAGATAAGAAGAGGGGAGTAAGTCGTCATAAGAAAATAACTTGGAAAATACCATTAAAGCTTACTTCAGAGTAGATTTCCATCAAGATTGAAGATCTCCTTTTGATTTCTTTTAAGTTTATTATGAGTTTCTTTATTTCTTGTGGTTATATTGTCTTTGATATGTTTTTATTTGTGATTATGAACTAATTTTCTAAATACTTAGAGAGATGAACCCTATGATGGATTATGTTATTTGATTTCTATTTTTATGCAATAAATATTTGGATCTTGTTCTCAATTATGTGTGCTTAATTCTTGGTTTAATATTTCTAGATTATTAATCCATGTTTGATGTGCTTGAATCAGAGAAGGAATAGACCCTGTTTAAGAGTAAATCTAGCATAATTGAGTGGAGTTACATGCAATTATAGAAATAGGACGACATAAATCTACCAAATTAGAGTCAAATCTAATAGAGGGACTATAGATTGTGTTAATGCGACAATAGGGGTTTTAGTTAGAAAGAAATTTCAATTAATAAACCTAGAGTCAGTTGCTCTTACTCTCGAAAGAGATATTAGCATAATTTAGGGATTTCTAAGGATTAAGATACTAAGTGAAGAAATTGTTTAATTTAGATTGATAATGCAAGATGAAATCTAGGTGGATTCTTTCTTGGGTATTGTTTCACTTCCTGGTTGTTAATCGTTTGCTTTTCTGATTTGTTCTTTATTGTGTTCGTAGTTAATTTAATTAGTTAATTTTAGTTTTAAATCAATCACTCCAATTTATAGATTAAATAATAGAAAGATAGTGATTATTAGTATTTTTAGTCCTTGTGGGAATGATATTTTTGCTCACCGTAGCTATACTATTAATTGATAGGTGCACTTGCCTTTATCAAATTTTTAGTTAGTTTACAACTGCAATCAATAATACTATGCTATCAATTTTTGAAACGGTATTGTTAGGTATGTGTGATGTTGTTTCAGTGATGTTCTGCACATACTATAAATGCATGCCCCATTGTTATTGCATACAAGTTAAACTATCACTATTTTCATGTTGATAGCATGTTGATGCTGTCACTGTATGTTATATTTTCACTGATCATTAATGGCATGATATAGTTGCATAGTTTTGGGTTATTGAAGGAGGAAGTTCAAGCATATAATGTCAAATTAGTTCATCGATCAATATACTGGTGGTTCATCCATAAATATTGTTTTGGTGTGTAAGGATAGACGAGTTCCAAGGAGCTCTTATTATGGTCTGTAGGGCTGGATTGGGTAGTGGATTGCATTGTCGTACATGAACTTGTAATTAGATATTGAGAATTTGTGATCAGTGTGATTTTGACTTGTATATGTACTGCTTGTTGTATGCTATTATTTATTTATCATTATGATTGCTACTCACATGTTAAGACCACACTAAGCTTCATAGCTCACCCTTTAGTTTACCCTCTTTTTCAGATAACTCGTGAGGTTAGAACTCAGACTTAGCACTCGGCACACTGTCAACGGTTTTGAATAAACATATTTTTAAACTATTTTACAAACATTGTTTGGTATTTCTTTTTTAAAACGAATGGTGACTTGGACTCGGTTACTCATAAGAATTTTGGGATTTTGCATTATTCATTTTTGGACATTAAACCTGAACTTGGCTAAGAATTTCAAGATTGTAAAATTAGTTTAAAATATTTGCATATGAGATTTTTATAACAACATTAGATTTAAAATTGAATAAAAGAATAACTAAAATAAACCAATGTTTTCATAAACAGGATTAAATAGATATGGATTTTTGAAACTGAACAAAGTAATGGGCCATTTAACGTTATGTTTGAGCACGAAATAGAAGCTTTTAAAAAAGCTACTTTTACCAACTCTGGCAAAAAGTATCGATGCCCTGACATTAGGTATCGATACTTGATCAAATAATCGGTTTCCAAAATAAACAAAATGTCAAATTGGTATCGATATCGATTGATAATATTTTATCAATTTCAAAATTGGAAAAATGCCTAAATTGTATTGATACTTAACTAAGTATCAATACTTTTCTAATTGGTATCGATACCCTTTACAAAACTCTAATTCTTTTATGAAAGGGGTTTCTAACTTTTTTCGAAAACTGAATGTTTCACTGGGTCATTTCAATGGCTAGTGTGACCTCTATAATTCGGTCATAACGTCTGCGTCGGGTTAAGGAGGTTAAACGAGCACAACGCTCAAGTATATTGAAAATAAAAACCAAAGAATTACACATCAAGAAAGCGGTATGAACATGTGATCGAAAACTAGATCATACTGAGAATAAAATGCTTAGGATTGAACACGAAATTGATGAAGGTCTAATCATAAATACTTTGTCGCTCTACTTATGATTAAATTATCGAATAAATCTTTTATAAATATATTTTAAGGTAAACTATACAATTAGTCACTTAATTTTCGTAAATTTTTATTTTTGTTATTAAAAGTGAAAATTTTCAAATATAGCATCGTCGCTAGATAGTTTTATTTGTTTTAGTCACTCATCATTAGTTTGTTTTCATGTTTTAGTCACTCGTCATTAATTTGGCCAACAACAATGTTATTGTACACTCATTTTAGTCACCCAACTTTAATAAGTTTTCATTTTGGTCACTCATTTTATCTTTTTAATTTATTTTATTATTTTTCTTTTTTTTAAGAATTAATTTTAGTTTAATTACCAGTAAAAGGGGAAATCTAGGGTTTTATAAGGAATTATAGAGTTTTTATAGGGAAAACCTAAGTCTAGAGTGTGCCTCACATTTTAGATGAAATAGAGTTGACGTCATGATGAGGAAGAGCCGTCGTCTCGATAACATAACTACGCTGTCCCGATGAGAAGTAACGCCACGTCCCAACGATGCAATGATGGATGCCCCAATAAGCCGAATGAGATGTCTTATTTTAGTTAAACTCGGTTATATTTTCCCAATCTAACTCTGATTATTCAATAGATGTTTTAATAATATTTGTACACAAAATTCAGCCTATAAATAAGCCTCTTAGCAATCCTAGATAGTTTAGAATAACAACAACATAATTAAGAGAGAGTTTATGGGAATTTCGGGGAATCTTTGTATTCCGGGTTCAAGGTTTATTTCTTTCTCCATCTTCTACTCTCCTTTTTCGGTTTTTGTAATTTTAGTGAAGTTTTTTCTGCTCGTGGTTTTCTATCCTCTTCGAAGAGGTTTTTCCACATAAATATTTATGTCTAATTTTCTCAGTTTTCATTTGTGTTTGTTGCATATTTCGGCTTCTACCTAACAAACTGGTATCAAATTTTGGTTCATTTTCCATATTCAACTCGTTCAGATATTGCAATGAGGTACGATATCGAGAAGTTCAATGGGATTACAAATATAAGCTTGTGGCAAGTTCGGATGATAACAATTCTAGTTCAGAACAGTCTGAAAAAGGTTATTACACGGAAAAGGCCCGAGGATGTTAATCAAACAGAGTAAGAGGAACTTGATGAAAAGGCACTATCAACTATTTAGTTGTACCTCATTAAAAATGTATTGCCGTAGATACTTTTAAAGAAGACGACGATAACCCTATGGAGGAAATTGTAAGCCCTTTATATGACAAAATGTCTTGCAAATATATTAGTGTTAAAACAATGAATATACACATTTCGAATGATAGAGGGTGAATCTATTAGTGCTCACATCAGTGAATTTGTCACTCTCCTTAATGACCTAAAGAATGTTGAGCCCAACATGGAAGACGAATATCAAACTATGCTCTTGCTTTGTTCTTTACCCTTTTCATACAAAATTTTTAGGGAAACCCTGATTTATAGTGGAGAGATACTCTCGTTTAAAGACGTGAAGGAAAATCTTTTGAGTGAAGATAAACTCAACAATGAGTTAGGCTCAAAGAACAAGTTAGATGGACAAGTTTCAATTTTGCTTGTTAGATAAAGGCAACAATCTAAGGATTTGGGTCAAAGAATATCAAGAACAAGAACTAAGTCAAGGAACCACAATAAGGAATGTGGCTATTGCAAAAAAAAAAGGTCACATCAAAAATGAATGTTGTAACAACCCGCTATCAATGAAATCAGAACAGTGGTTCCAGGACCAAAAATTTGAAGAGAAAATTATTATTTTTTATTATTTTAATGTCTATAGAATGTTAGTAGGGTCGTATTAAAATCTCATTAAGAAATTTTGACGTTTACATGTTTAATTAAGTGAAAAAGACTAAATCGTAAAAGGTGCAAAAGTAGAGTTCTATAAGTTAAAGGTATCAATTAGCTATGAAATTTTAAAGTAAGGGGATTTATATGGTAATTAGACTATTATTATTAGTGAACAAGATGGGCATGAAATTGATGTTTTAATTAGTTTAAATTAAAGGTTAGGAAAGTAATTTAATAAATAAGTAAAGTAAAATAAAGAAACAAAAGGTATCATCTTCCAAAAACATTTTTCTCCATCGAAAATAAGGAAGAAACCTCCATTGTTGCACCTTGAATATTCGGCTAGCATTGTCCATTACATGTATGTATTACTTTGTCCCATTTTTAATGAAAGGATAACCATTGTGGTGAACCTCTGAAAGGATAGCATTTGTGGCGAACCTCTAAAAAGGAAGCCATTGTGTTGAAATCTGAAGGAAAGAAATGGAAAAATCTAAAGGAAAGAAATGGCAGACACTGAAAGAAGAGCACTAGTGGTGGACTTAAAGACGAGTAAACTAGGCATAGTTCATGTTACCCTTCAATGAAAACAAGGAAGTTAGTAAGTGTTAACCAATTTCATACAAGTCTTGTGTTAAAGCATAAGCTTCATATGCAAATAGGGTGTTAAATGTACTAAAGAGAAGGAAATAGTTTAGTGCAAGGAATGGTAACTGATGTGTGTAAGGGAACAAGAAATGGAAGAATTAAACACTTGAAAACCAAGTAAAGAAAAAGATAGTTAAATGAATCCCATGGATTCAATGTGCTAATAACATCCAGGTAAATGTTACTTAACTCACCAAGTTCTCGTGAAATTACCTCTTTGTTTTATGTCACAGGTATGCCGATTTGAGACTATGTCAGGGCTATGCCGAAGTAGTGGAAGTTGGGCTACTATGCATACAAAGCAAGCATGGTTGGCGTGATCAAGCCCGATATACATAAGGCGAATAGGCTATAAGATTTGTTTACATCTTATATCTTACATCTCTTGTACAGTAACCGTAGCTATCACTTATGTATGTAACGACATTTTGGTAGGCAAAACATGATAGTAACTACCCACAATATAATTATTTGTATTGAAATATATTGTAAGAAATTGAGACAGTTGAAAGTTTGTATGAGAAATTCTTAGCTTAAGTTTGTAATTGTTTTGTAACACTCGAGATCCAGATTCGCGAATCGGATCGGGTTAAAGGCGTTACATGGCCTGAAGTAGTTTTCTTGGAAGTGGTATAAGAAGTTAGATTCCTTCATGTTAGATATTAGTTTCATTCGAAATAGAAATGACAATTGTGTTTATTTAGAACACTTAAATGATGGATCATTTATGTATTTGTTGGTTTATGTTAATGATATGTTAATTACAATTAGGGATCCATCTAAAATTAAACGACTTAAAACCAAACTTAACTCAAAGTTTGAGATGAAAGATCTTGGTGCAGCTAAGAAAATTTTGAAGGATGAAAATTCGAGAGATCGACACTCTAGAAAGTTATTTCTATCACAACAAAAATACATCGAAAGGATTCTTGAGCGATTTGGAATGCAAGATTCTAAACCAATTAGTACTTCCTTAGCTGCCCACTGTAGACTTTCAACTTCAGATTCAAGACAAACCGAAGATGAAGAAATGTGCATGTCCTCGGTTCCCTTTTCTAGTGCAGTCGAAAGCCTAATGTATGCAATGATTTGTACTCATCCTAATATTTCACATGTTGTTAGTGTAGTAAGTAAATATATGATCATACTTGGTAAATTACACTAGCAAGTTGTGAAGTGGATTCTAAGATATTTAAGAGAGACTTCCAGTACTTGTTTGGAAATCAAAATATGTTCAAAAGGTCTAGTTGGCTATGTAGATTCAGATTATGTCAAATACCTAGACAAAAGAAGATCTCTCACAGGTTATATGTTCACCTTCGAAAATAACACTATTAGTTGGAAAGCCACCCTTCATAAAGGCAGAATATATGGCTATCATAGAGGCTTTGAAAGAGGCCATTTGTTTAATAGGTCTATTTCAAGAGTTGGTTGATAAAAACGACAAAATTTTCTTATATTGCGATAGTCAAAATGCCATACATCTCACAAAAGATCAAATGCATCACAAAATAACAAAGCATATAGATGTTTGACACCTCTTTTTTCGAAAGGTGATCACTCAAGGAGATATTCATGTTTACAAAATCACCACAGAGAACAATCTAGTAGACTTGATGACAAAGAGTCTTCCAATTTCCAAGTTCAAATTTCCAAGTTCAAACATTGTTTGGACTTGATAAGCATTCGACATAGGTCGAGTTAGGCCCTTAGTGGGGCTCGACAAATAAGATGTTTCAGAAATACAAGTCAAGGTGGAGATTTTTAGAGTGTACCTCGTATTTCAGACATAACAGAGTTGACGTCGTGACGAGGAGGAATCGTCATCCAACTATTTTAAAACATATTTTAGAAACATTGTTTGGTTTTTGTTTTGTTAAACGAATGGTGGCATGGACTCGATTACTCATAAGAATTTTGGGATTTTGCATTATTCATTTTTGGACATTAAACCTGAACTTGGCTAAAAACTTCAAGATTGTCAAATTTGTTTAAAATATTTGCAAATGAGATTTTTATAACAACATTAGATTTAAAATTGAACAAAAGAATAACTAAAACAAACTGATGTTTTCATAAACAGGAATAAATAGATATGGGTTTTTGAAACTGAACAAACTAATGGGATTTGACATTATGTTTGAGCATGAAATAAAAGCTTTTAAAAAAGCGACTTTTACCAACTCTGGCAAAAAGCATCGATACCCTGACATTAGGAATCGATACTTGATCAAATAAACGGTTTCGGAAATAAACAAAATGTCAAATTGGTATCAATACTTATAAAAGTATCGATATCAATTGATAATATTTTATAAATTAATTAAAAAAAGAATTCCCCTATTTTTGGAAAAAAGAATAAAATTAATTAAAAAAAGAAAACGAGTGACCAAAATAAAAATATACTAAAGTTATATGACTAAAATGAGTATACAATAACATTGTCGTTAGCCAAATTAATGATAAGTGACTAAAATGAAAAAAAAAACCTATCATACAACAGTGCTATATTTGAAAATTTTTCATTTTCAATGACGAAAACAAAAACTTCAAAAAAATGATTGACTAATTATGTAGTTTATACATATTTTTAATATTAATTTTCTTGGACAGATATTGTGGATTTGATTCATTTAAATAAATCCAAATATCGTTCAATTATTAAGGCAAAATGGGTTTTGATTGGCAAAACATGAAACATATGGTACATTAAAGTGAAAGAAAAAGTGGTAAAGTAGGAAGGCAATTATAGAGGAAGATGATGTAAACGTCTTCACTTATGGTCTTTGGTCTTTCTTTATTACTAACATTCAGTTAAAGCTGATATTTTATCCTAAAAAGAATGATAGTACGTAAGATAGACTTATTAATCGTTTAAAGCAAATTAATTTCTTGACTTCATACGTGATGAGATTCATGACATGATTTTGAGAGGTTAAAATAGTGACTTGTTTGTTTTATTAAGAATAATTTTCAGAAAATGATTTTTAAAAAATGAATTGATTTTACGCAAAAATTGATTTTTTTTAATATTTGAATGATTTTGGGTAAAATAACTTTTGTTGTTTGACAAAAATTTTTAAAAGTTGTTTTTAGTGAAACAAAATATTATAAATGCATTTTCTTTTGACAATCGAAATTGATTTTATGATAAAATAAAATTTTATAATAACTAATATCTTATATAGACTTAAGAATAACCAAAGCCTATTAAAAATTAATTTGAAGCTACATATATTACATATATGAGAGTAGATAATGACACATTATAGTTAGAAGACATATACGAAGCTAAACAAGATAAAAAAATATTAATATTTATATTATTAAAATGTTCATATTTTATACTATAAAATATTTCTTACTAATTATTTATAAATTGTAAAATATATTTTTTTATAAAATATTTTTCATGAATTTAATATTAATATTATTATTAAAATTAAATTGTATATTAAATGATTTTATTAAAATAATAAATAAGATTAGTTATATTATTACTCTTATTAAATATAAATATATTTGTTTAATAATATTGAAAATTATAATATTTGATACCAATATTTTAATATTTAAAAATTAAAATTAAAAAAATATTATTAATATATTAATATTGAAAACACCTTGCGTTTTTAAAAGGAGATATCAATTTCAAGTATAAAGAGCTTATTCTCTGTTAATCAATAAATCATTTTTTGGTGGTGAAATTATTTCTCACAAAGCAAACATTAAATCATTTTCTACTAAACAAAATTAATAATTATATAAAAAAAAAGATGGGAGAGGAAATCTGAATTAACTTGGAGCATCGTGGATACAAGAAAATGAAAATTTAGAATCCTAACAATACAACTTGGGCTACTTAATATCAAAGCCATATGGCAAGAAAGTGCAGCTCTTCAATCCTACAATGACTTGGGCTTATCTCCATATCCTAATCCAAATTATGGAAGGGGTTTACTTTTCATCACATAATCTTCCATTCTTATGATCAAACAACATAAATTAATATATATTTTTATCTAAGTTACATGAAAGGAGAGATGGGTGGTTTGGATAACTTTGGGAAGGTAGGGATTACTTTTATTAGGGTAGATGATGTGATGTGTTGACCGTGATTAGCTACCAATTACATTTACCATGTAAATCACTTTTGGAAGAAATTATGGACTAAAAAAAATTGAAAACAAAAATATGGTAGGTGATCTATTTTTAGTAATAATAATACATTTTTCTCTTTGCCTCTAAGATATCCATATATATATTTCTCCACTATATCCCATATGTTAGTCTACAAAATTGATAAGAATGTCAATGAAAATTGTTTAAATATCAACTTTTTGAAATAAAAAGAATATTTGTTAGGTTGGGTGGTAAAGAGATCAATTTTCCTTATATAAGATTTGAGCTAAATTGTTGGAACTTTCGTTGTCCCATTAATGACACTTGTTCAGATAACTTGTTGAATTTCATATGTTCACTCTCATATTTAAACAAGGTGTCCAAACAAGCCTTTCACAACAAACTCTTGGACAACTCAAGTCAAGTTGAATGTTGACCTTTTGACTTGGTCCTCCATGATTATTTTCTTTATAAGTAAACAATGTTAATTGTTATGATTTTTGAAGCTACAATTTGTCCTAGTCTTTAGGGAAATATCATCCTTTATTTTTAGGCAAATAAAATAGTAAAAAACAGTTTAGATTTTGATTCAGTAGTAAATTTTTTTGCATTTTAAATTCATCAACTTGTTGTATAAATAAATAGCTTGACAATTCAATAAATCACAATGATTTCAACAAGTTCTTTATTATACTTTCCGTTCTAGTTTACTTACAGATTGACATCAAGAGCTATTTCTTAAAGGACCTGTGAAATCAAACAACCAAAAAAACAAAACCCAGAAACACTGTTCATCCACCTACATAAATACAAAACCATAACCATTAGAAATATGAATACAGAAGCTTCATTCATTGCAATTGTTCCTCTAATTTTTTACGACACAAATTATTAAGGATGGATTGTTTGAATGGAAGCCTATCTTGAAGCTATTGATGTGTGGAAAGCTATAGAACATGAATATGAAATTCCTCTCTCACCAAATAATCCAACGGTGGTTGAGATGAAAAATCACAAGGATCAGAAGTAGCAAAGATCAAAAGCCAAACCTAGCTTGTTTGCAGTATTCTTAACTTCTATTTTTTTTATAGAATAATGACCTTGAAAACTACCAGAAAGATCTGATATTTCTTAAAGAAAGAGTATGAAGGAGACGAAAGGGTCAGAGGTATGAGAGCATTGAATTTGTGCAAAGAATTTGAGTTGGAAAGGATGAAAGAAACAGAGACGATCAAGGAATACTTTGATAAACTTATTGGTATTGTCAACAACGTAAGACTCCTTGGCACTGGTTTCTCTGATTCTAGGATTGTTCAAAAACTCCTCATCAAAATTCCTAAAGGGTTTGAGACCACAATTTTACCTTTGGAAAACATGAAAGACCCATCAACCATTATCTTGGCAAAATTGTTGAATGCTTTGCAGGCATAGGAACAAAGGAGATGTATGAGACAATGAGGAACAATAGAGGGTGCTCTTCAAGCTAAATCACAAAGTTACAATGGTGGAAAAAGCAAGAAAAATATGCAAAGTACAAAACAAGCAAATTGGAGGTTCCACAGATGACAAAAAAAAGGCAACAAAACTCAAGTTTTTCCTTGTTGTCCTTACTGTAAAAAGAACAATAACCCACAAAAAAAGGTGTTGGTGGAAGCTAGACGTGAAATGCAGTAAGTGTGGATAGTTAGGACATGTGGAGAAAATATGCAGGTTTCCACAACAACAAGGAAAAGCTAATGTTGCTCAAAATCCACAATATGGAGAGCAAATGTTTGTGGCATCCTACTTCACCACTAGCAGCTTAACTGAGAGCTAACTAGATAGCAGTTGTACAAACCATATGTCTTATGATTGTTAGCTCTTCAAAGAGCTTCATCAGACTGCTGTCTCTAGAGTCAGAATTGGAAATGGGGAATATATCGTTGTGGAAGGCAAATGAAACAGTGGTGATTAAAGGTCACAATGGTTTGAAATTTATTTTTGATGTCTTATATGTGCTTGAAATTAATCAGAACTTTTTGAGTGTTACTCAACTACTGGAAAAAAGGATACAAGGTGTTGTTTGAAAACAAAAATTACATAATAAAATATGCAGAAAACAAAGCTATGTTCAAATTCC
The DNA here is from genome assembly GCF_007990345.1 of Gossypium hirsutum. NCBI lineage: Eukaryota > Viridiplantae > Streptophyta > Magnoliopsida > Malvales > Malvaceae > Gossypium > Gossypium hirsutum. Next base: position 49,184,250 of record NC_053443.1, read on the forward strand.
ATATGAAAGAAAAAATCTTTGCCTTAGATTTGATGCAAGAAGAGCATGTTGCTATACACAAAGAAGATAGCAATACTTTGCTTTGGCACAAAAGGTTGGGGCATTTTCACCATACCGTTATACTTTTTATGAAGAAAAACAATCTTGTAAAAGGCTTCCCTCTTTTGGAGAATGAGCAACTTGCATGTGAAATTTTTCGATATGGGAAACAAACAAGGCTTCATTTTCCATAAAATAAGGTTTGGAAGGCTGTTTAGAAATTATAGTTAGTACACACTTACGTAGGAGGGCCCATCAGAACACCATCATTTAATGGTTGTAAGTACTATATTTCTGTCATAGATGATCACACAAGATTTTGTTGGATTTATTTCATGAAGTTGAAATTTGAAGTTACTAACATTTTTTGGAAGTTTAAAGCTTTCGTGGAAACTCAAAGTGGTTGCAAGATGCAGGTGATCAGATCTGATAACGAAGCTGAATATACTTCCAAAAAAATTAATAATTTTTGTCAAGATGCAAGCATCGAGCATCAATTGACTACACCCTACACTCCATAACTAAATGGTGAGGTGCAGAGAAAAAAATAGAACAATTTTGGAGATGCAATGTGCTTACTTTATGACAAAGGGTTGCCAAAGAGATTTTGGGATGAGGCAGCAAACGCAATAAACTTCCAACCAAAGGTTTGCATAAAAGAACCCCATTTGAAGCATGTTATAGATACAAACCTGAATTTGTTGATCTGAAAGCCTTTGGTTACTTGTGTTTCTCTTACATTTATCAGGTTAAGAGAGACAAATTGGACAAGAAAGCATATGTTGGAATTTTTGTAGGCTACAACTCATCTTCAAAGGCCTACATAATTTACTTGTCAAACACAAAAAAGTCATAATCAGCAGAGATGTCCATTCCATGAGTCAGATAACTGAAGTTGGGATGCTCACAAAAAGATTGAGTTTCATGAGGAAGATTATGGCATAGATGATTAACCTATTAGAGGAACCCGATCACTTTTTGACATCTATCAAATATGTAATATTGCTGTGATAGAGCCTGCAGGGTATGAAGAAGTTGCATCTAATAAAAAATGGTTGGTTGTAATGAAAGAAGAGCTTAGCATGATTGAAAATAACAAAACATGGGAACTAGTGGACAAACCAAATCACAAGAATGCTATAGGAGTGAAATGGGTTTATAGAACCAACTCAATCCTAATAGTTCTGCAAACAAGTACAAGGCGAGACTAGTTGTCAAAGGGTATGCTCAACTATTTGGGGTAGATTTTTCAAAAACTTTTGCTCTAGTTATCAGAATCGATACTGTACGGATGGTATTGGCCCTTGTTGCACAAAAGGGTTGGTTGTACACCAAATAAATGTCAAATCAGCCTTTTTAAATGGGTACTTGGAGGAAGAAATATTTATTGAACAACCACAAGGCTTTGTTGTTCAAGGAAAAGAAGAGAAGGCGTATCGATTGAAAAGGGCACTATATGGCTTTAAGCGGGTGCCAAGATCTTGGTATAGCAGAATTGATGCATATTTGCTTGACTTAGGTTTTGAAAAATGCCTAAGTAAATTTACTTTGTATATCAAGAAAAATGGTAATGAATTACTTGTGGTGTCTCTTAATGTTGATGACCTACTTGTAACAGGAAGTAGACTAGACTGATAGACAAGTTTAAAGAGGAGATGAAAGTGATCTTTGAAATGACAGATCTAGGAGAAATGACATTTTTTCTTGGTATGCAGGCATGACAAAAATAAAATGAAATTTTTGTATGCTAGCAAAATATGCAAAAGAAGTCCTAAACAAATTTAACATGGAAGCTTGCAAGCCGACTGCAACTCTAATGAATCAAAAAGAGAAGTTTTCGAAAAAAGATAGAGCTAAAAAAATTGATGACAAACTATATAGAAGTTTAATTGGTTGTTTGATGTATTTGACAGCAACTAGGCCAGGCATCATGCATGTTGTGAGTTTGTTATCAAGATACATGAATTGTGCTAGTGAAATTCATTTTCAAGCGGTAAAAAAAATTCTGAGATATGTAAAAGGCATGCTTGATTATGGCATAAGGTTTAGTCAAGTTGAAAATTTCAGTCTCCATGATTATTCAGATAACGATTGGGCTGGATGTGCTGATGATATGCGTAGCACCTCAGGTTACTATTTTAGTCTTGATTTTGGAATTTTTTCTTGGTGTTCACAGAAACAAGAAATTGTTGCACAATCCACAGCAAAAGAAAAATATGTGGCAGCTATTGCTGCTGCAGATCAAGCACTCTGGATCAGAAAACATTTGATAGATTTGTATATGGAGCAAGAGGAAAGCAGACAAATATTTGTGGAAAACCAAGCTACAATATCAATAGCTAATAACTCAGTATTCCATGGCAGAACTAAACACTTCAAAATAAAATTCTACTTTTTTCGTGATGTTCAAAGAAAAGGAGAAGTGCAGCTGGTTTTTTGTAGTACAGAAAATCAATATGCTAACATTTTCACAAAAGCATTGCCTAAAGCTAGATTCGAGTTCTTAAGACAAAAGCTTGGAGTTCGCAGCTCCAACATCAAGAAGGAGTGTTAACTGTTATGATTTTTGAAGTTGCAATTTGTCTTAGTCTTTAGGCAAATATCATCCCTTATTTTTAGGCAAATAAAATAGTAAAAAAAATTAGATTATGGTTCAATAGCATATTTTTCTACATTTTAAATTCACAAGCTTGATGTATAAATAGATAGCTTGGCAATTCAAGAAATCACAATGATTTCAACAGGTTCTTTAATATACTTTCAGTTCTAGTTTACCTACAAACAAGTATCAATACATTTTATCTCATCCTAAAAATTGCTGATCAAATTTGGAGAGGAAGTGAAGGAATAATTGACAGCTTTGAGCTTTTTGCTATTGAGTGCTGATTTTGAAACAACCTATTTAAATAGTCTATTTAAATAATTGTCTAGATAGACTTCCTTAGAATAATCTAAGAGCTTGTTTGGTTTGGTGTATTGGCTAAGCCAATACACCCCTAATCGGTGGGGCCCACCTAATACCAATCTAAGACGCCGTTTGGTTGAGCGTATTGCTAATACGCGTGTATCCCCTTACTTCCCTAATCGGTGAAAAGCACCGATTTCTATTCCCCCCCTTCTTCCCAGATTAGATGACCCTACCCTAAACCTTCCCTCTTTTACCCCTAATCGATCCCCTCTGTTTCTCTTCCGTTTCCCACCTTCATCCGAATTGCTTCCTTGTTTCATTGCTTTTTCCCAGTATTATTTTCTTCCCTTTTCTGCCGATTTGCTCCCCCGATTATTTTCTTTTCTATTTCGGCCGATTTGCTCACAGTTTCTGCCGATTTGCGTCATCGGTTAGTCTATGTTTCCCGATAGATTAATATCCTTTGCTATTGTAGATGAAAACCAATACTTTCGAGGTAAATATGATCTATTGTTTTTATCTAATCGGTTTCCCCTTTTGCTTTTTTCAGGTTCTTCTTCATTGTGCCCCGATTTGCTAATAGGTTAGTTTTAGCCAATTTTATTCTATTTGTATTGCATGTTGAATTGAAATGTGTTTTCTGTTGTTGGTTAGGCTTAAGAAATGCATGCCGTTCGAAGTTTTTCTCTCTTCTCTGCTAATCTTCGATTTCTGTTTGTTCTGTTGTAATTTTCGAGTCCTTTTCTAATCTCCAAAACCGCGAATGAGATTTCTTCCAATGTTTGTTTGTTTAAGTGCCTGAACTGAGTAGCAAAAATAGGTAAGATCATTGAGTTCTTTTGGTCCTCTGAAAGTAGCAAAAATAGGTAAGATTTCTGCAGTTCGAGTTCTTTTGTTTGTTTGTTCTGTTGTAATTTGGTCCTCTGAAAGTAGCAAAAATAGGTAAGATGAAAATGTTAGATGATAACGAATGTTCAAAACAATTTATAATGTTAAGAATATTGAATTTCATGCTGAGTGCAGATCAGAGAAACTAGAAGCTGTTAGATGCAATTTGTGTAGTCTGGCTTTGGGGTTTAGGGGTGAAGATACTGATACTGGTACTTAGAGGTCTTTCATGTATTCCATTTTTTCTAAATAGTTAATTAGGATGAACAGAAATATGATTTTTTTAAGATATTAAACATTTTGGAATTTGACAGCTTGTTATTGATTGAATAGGATGTTTGATATGAGTAAGAATTTCTATTTTCTTTTTGTGTTTTAATCTATGAATTTGGGCAAGATATGAATTTGAGTCATATGTATATAACTACTTTGTTGTAAATTACGAATAAAATTTGATATTTCTAGCCTTTGATAAACAGAAAAGCAATGATGAGTTGGATTTTCCAATCAGTGTAATATGATTTTTTTCTTCTAACCAAGCTATCTATATGTTTATGTTTAATTGTAGGTCCAAAGTTCTGAATTCTATAGTCAAACTTCTAATGTTTCATCGGAACTTTTTAAAAAGCAATAATATTTTTGCAAAATTCCCTACAACTACCTTTTATCAACTTGTTACAGTCATTAAGTTCTATTGTTGGTTTTTGAACTTATCAAAGTACATTGTGTTTGGATCATTTATTAAACATAATTATGTATTTTCTGCTAGTAATATCACAAGATTTTGTTGGTTTGTTCTGGACATTGTTTTGATAGTCTGTTGGAAAATGTTATTTTAGTTTGTTAGTGAGTATAAGATGAAACTGTTGTGGAAGATGAAATGTTATTTTAGTCTGCTGGACCTTGTTCTTGATTTGTTAGTCAATAGAATTTGTTATTTTAGTTCTTTTGGACCTTGTCTGTTGGAAAATTTTGATTTGTTCTTGATTGGGACGAGTATAGGATTTGAAGAGCATGTGTTTTGAACATAGGCCATGATAATACAAAGGAAAAAGTCAGCCATTAAAACAAGCAAGTAATTACTTTCAGTTTCAAATAGCATTCAAAATAGGCTTTCCTCATTTGCTTTCAAAAAAATGCTGATGTTCTTGAAAAAACTTGTAAAAGCAAGTAATTAATTTCATTAAAATACCTTACCTTTCAAGCATCACTTTTCATGCCCTTCATGATGTTTTAGGGTGAAAGTTTGTAATCTATTTACCAAAGCTAAATTATAATTATATCTTTCTTTATATGATATTTCACCGACCAAAGTAAGCTAATTTAATGTGATTAATTGCTCTCTTTTTATTATGGTTTACGTCACTATCGCTCAAACCATATTAATTTCGTTTACTTTTGTCTCTAATTTTTTTTACATTGGTATTTAAATTATTTATCAATTACTGTTTTTAGTCAAATAATTTAACGAGTTTAAAAAATAAATACTCCATCCGATTATTATTTTTATTCATATTTAACAATCTTAAGATTTGCTTACCTAGTTTATTACTTGTATAATATTTGTCATGAGAGCAATTTTAAGTTAAAATTGTCACTTAATCCAATTTAACAAAGTAAAAGGATTAAATTTTTAAAATTATAAATAAATAAATTAAATTTTAAATGTGTAAAAAATATAGAGACGAAAGAATAATTAAACCAAAAATGGGGCTTGTGACCTAATCTATCAAAAAAAAATTCTTCATGCGGCAAAGGTTGTTATTATTTAAAATAGTACAGGTAATTTATTATAAATTTGATGTTTAATTAAATTATAAATATTATGATACTAATAATGAGAACATTATTAATAACATAAATATAATTGTAATTATTATAATTTTTATCTTTAATATTAATAATTTGAAATTAATAATAAACATGAAACCTGTTTGTTAAGTATTAATGTTGATATAATTATTATAATTTTTATCTTTAATATTAATAATTTGAAATTAATAATAAACATGAAACCTGTTTGTTAAGTATTAATGTTGATATAATTTTATGTGGAGAGAATTATATTTTTATATTAATTAATAAAAATTATCATATATATCTAAAATATACGTAAAAATTATCATACACCAACAATGTTTTTTAGGGTAAATAACATTAAACCAACAATTATACATACACCAACAATGTTTTTTAGGGTAAATAACATTAAACCAACAATTAAACCAACAATTATACATACACCAACAATGTTTTTTAGGGTAAATAACATTAAACCAACAATTATACATACACCAACAATGTTTTTTAGGGACAATAACATTAAACCAACAAGTAATTTTAGGTCAATTATACATACACCAACAATTAATTTTAGGTCAATTATACATGCTTTATAATTTCTTTATTGTTTGGGTGATTCATAAAGAAATGAAATTAAAGTTGCAACGATATCATTTAGTATCAACTATTTTGCTTCGTGTGTTCTAAATTTGTATTGTTTATTTTTATTTTATAATGTGTAATTGCAACTTCAATTCATTGATAGTGTGTGTTATAATTTTAATATGTTGCAGTAATGGCTCGTCTGCCTTTAATTGCACAAAGTGTGAGGCGTAAAAGAATTGGTCTTGCTTTGACATTATGGTTGGAAATCTGTAGAATTGCGATTTGGTTCTTGTTTAGAATGGGTGCCAGCTTTAGCCTACAGACTTATCAACCAAGGATTAGGTCCTACACCTTAGATTTTTATGCAAAACGGGATTATGTGAAGAGGCTTGTATATGCTAGTGACGAGACTTGTATTGAACAAGTTAGGATGAATAGAACTGCCTTTTGTAAACTATGTGAGATGTTAGAATCGATAGGGGGATTGAAGTCGTCAAGGTTCATGCTTGTTGATGAGCAAGTAGCAATGTTTTTACATATCATCTCCCATCACCTGAAAAATCGAGTTATCAAGCATCACTTTAGAAGGTCCGGGGAAACTGTAAGCAGAGCATTTCATAGTGTTTTAGATGCTGTCATACGCTTACAAGATGTCTTATTTAAAAAGCTAGAGCCAATTACAGCCGACTCTTCTGACACAAGGTGGAAATGGTTTAAGGTAATAGACTGAGTTTTAGATATAGCTTGTACAACATTTTTAGTTGACTTAGATTTAAATTAGTATTCTAACACAAGGTTTTATATCATGTGATATAGAATTGCTTAGGTGCTCTTGATGGAACCCACATAAAGATTAGGGTGCCAACAGCTGATAAACCTAGATATCGAACTCGAAAAGGTGACATAGCAACAAATATGCTAGGTGTTTGTACACCTGATATGCAATTTGTTTATGTTCTTCCTGGTTGGGAAGGTTCAGTTGCCGATGGACGGGTGCTCCGAGATGCCATCAGTAGAAGACATGGACTTAAAGTTCCTCATGGTACAGTGTATACTTAGAGGAATTTGAATTACTCATTAAGATCAAACTTTGTTTGCTGAATTAATCATTTTTTAGCCAAGTTATTTTATAAGTTGTTATTATCTAGTTGATGCTGGATACACAAATTGTGAGGGATTTCTTGCACCATTTAGAGGACAGCGATATCATCTGAACGAGTGGCGTCAGGGTTATCAGCCAAGTTCTCCGCAAGAGTTTTTTAATATGAAACATGCCTCAGCACGTAATGTCATTGAAAGATGCTTTGGCTTATTAAAACTTAGATGGGGAATACTTAGGAGTCCATCATTTTATCCTGTAAGGGTGCACAATAGAATTATTATTGCATGTTGTTTGCTCCATAATTTTATTCGAACCCATATGAGTATTGATCCCATTGAAGCGGAGGTGGGAGAAGGATTACCTACTAATGTGGTGGATGACGATGAACCGAATATCACAAATATTCATCCATCGGATGCTTGGGCAACTTGGAGGATGGAACTAGCCAACCAAATGTTCGATGAATGGCAAGCATCTAGAAATTAGTTAGGTTTAGGGACAAATTCAGTTTGAATTGATTTGTTGATGTTTTTTTATGTATAAACTTTGTGAAACTTTGGTGGTCTTTATGAAACTTTATGAAACTTTGTTGAATTATAATGTAATTATCTTTTCATTAAGCATGTGTTATAAATTTAAATTTAGTATTGAACTACCGATATAATATTATAAACTGTTCACCCAACAATTAAATGATATTCAAAATAGTAAATAATGTTAATTTGTTTTTTTTTTAAGAACAATATGTCAGGTGTTCCACCAACGGGTGCTTCTTCTCAAGCTTCTCGAGGAAGCAAAAGAAAATGGGTTCCAGAGGAGGATGCAGCCTTGGTTTCTTGCATGGTGGATTTGCACAATGTAGGAACATTTAATGCTGATACCGGGTTCAAAGCCGGTTATTTGAACGAGCTAGAGAAAATGCTAGAAAAGGCTTTACCAAGAGCAATGTTGAAGGCGAAACCAAATATTGAATCTCGGATTAGGTGCCTAAAAAGGGAATGGTCAGTAGTCTACGACATGCTTAATGGCCAAAACAACAATGGTTTTGGTTGGGACGAGCATAGGCAGCTCGTTGTTGCTGAAGATGGAGTTTGGGAATCCTATGTAAAGGTAAAATGTATTTCAAGTATTTATTTGTTTTTTTACAAAACTTATAACTAATATGATTTCCTCATTTTTTTTAGAGTCACAAAGAAGCCTCTCAGTTCAGACATCGTTCTTTCCCTTACTACAACCAGCTTACTGCCATATACGCAAGAGATCGGGCGACTGGGAAAGACGCTCAAACAGCTGCTGATGTTCTTGAAGAAATACATGCTGAGGATGATCGTACTACAGATATGAATGAAGAGAGAAACACATTCTATGATTGCGAAGCTGACGTCTCTTTAGACGACATGGATGTTTCCGGTATGGATCCGCGAGGAGATAGAGATCAAGAGGGTTCCTCATCTTCAAACAAGAGAAAAAAGAAATATGATGCTCGTGATAATGTGTATGCTTCATTTGAGGAGGCTGCCACCTTGTTGGGGGAAAAATCCAGGCCGTTGGCGATCAAATCAGTAGGACTATGGCCTCCGAGGTGGTAGTTCAGCAGAAGTCTGAAGAAAAGATGGAAGAGAAAGCTTCAAATTTATATTCAGCCTTATGGTCAATTGAAGGTTTAACCGACGATCAGCGGTATGATGCTTTGAGTAAAATTCCCGATCATCCAACTCAAATGATCGTTTTCTTCAGTTTACCTTCTGTTGCCCGATTGGAATGGGTTAGAAGATTTCTTTCTCACCATTAAATATCAATGTTCAAACTTTTTGATGTTGTAAAACTTTTGAACATATTGATTATGATGTACAATTTCATTTTCATCTAACTTTTTTTTAGTATAAGTTAATTATGTTTATGCAGAATATAATTTTCAAGTTATATATTTAATAATAATTATGTTAATTTATATTTTACAGTATCATATATTATGATTTGAGTAAATTAATATAAGAATATTAATTATTAAGAATTTTTTTAAATTATATAGTTTAATTAAAATATATTTAATAATAATTATGTTAATTTATATTTTACAGTATCATATATTATGATTTGAGTAAATTAATATAAGAATATTAATTATTAAGAATTTTTTTAAATTATATAGTTTAATTAAAATATATTTAATAATAATTATGTTAATTTATATTTTACAGTATCATATATTATGATTTGAGTAAATTAATATAAGAATATTAATTATTAAGAATTTTTTAAATTATATAGTTTAATTAAAATATATTTAATAATAATTATGTTAATTTATATTTTACAGTATCATATATTATGATTTGAGTAAATTAATATAAGAATATTAATTATTAAGAATTTTTTTAAATTATATAGTTTAATTAAAATATATTTAATAATAATTATGTTAATTTATATTTTACAGTATCATATATTATGATTTGAGTAAATTAATATAAGAATATTAATTATTAAGAATTTTATTAAATTATATATTTTAATTAAAATATATTTAATAATAATTATGTTAATTTATATTTTACAGTATCATATATTATGATTTCAGTAAATTAATATAAGAATATTATCCAATTAAGAATTTCATTAAATTATATATTTTAATTAAAATATATTTAATAATAATTATGTTAATTTATATTTTACAGTATCATATATTATGATTTCAGTAAATTAATATAAGAATATTAATTATTAAGAATTTTATTAAATTATATATTTTAAGTAAAATATATTTAATAATAATTATGTTTAAATATGATTAAATTATTTATTATTGATAATAAAAATCTTATTATAATTTAAATAACAATAACAATAATCATTTACCAAAACAAATTTATGCTAAGGGTATTCTAGTCATTTTAGTTTTTTCTATTATGCTATTACACCTCTATTCCATTCAACCAAACACAAGATTACTATTACGCCTCTATTCCATTACATTCAACCAAACAGTGGATTAGCTATTACACCTCTAATCCAATACACCTCTAATCCCAATACACCTCTAATCCAATACGCCTCTAATCCAATACAGCGAACCAAACGTGCCCTAAGTGTTCTTGGGTGCTGTTATTTTTTTACTTGGATCTCCATAATTGTTTTCTCTATAAGCAAATGTATCCATGACGTGTTTTATTTCATCTCAAACCATGATGATCAAATTTGGTTGTTAAAGAGAAGTAGAGATCGACATGCCTTATCCCATAAGTCTTATCCTTATCCTTCAAGTTATTTATTTGGTGATTAAGCTGTTAATTTATCTTGATTGATAAAAGTTTATTTTAGGATAATTATTGGAGATAATTCAAGAAGATAAATTCAACTATAATTGAGAGTTTTACGTTATCAAGACTATTTGGAGAAGCTGTCAAATTTTAGCCTATAAATAGGTTGATGTGAGGCACACATGAAGTGTGCCTTTGGAGTGTTTTTGGCTAGTTATTTATGTATCTTTTACTTGGTGTTTTTGCGCTATTGTGTTAGGCTTTTTTATCGAAGAGTTTTATGGGTTCTATTGTAAGATTATTGGGTGAGTGATTTGTAACAAGTTAAGGTTATCTATTGGGGATGCAATTACTTCTTTGTATAATGGTAGATTGGGCTTTAGGCAATAAGTTACTGGATCAATTATTGAATAAAATCATTCATTGAGCGATACTCTACAGAGTATGATTGGTGAATCTAAACTGGGTTAACAAATCTATTATGTTTATTTCTTTCTCTTATTTGCTTACTGTATGTATTCTGTTTGAACTTATGTTCAAACATTTATCTAAACATCAAATTGAACATAAAGAAAACTGAGATTCTAACATGAATCAACTTCAAGTTTAACTAAAACTCAATAATACCTTCAAATAATAAAAATCTTCAACAAAAATCAAAAAAATAAAATAAAACAACAAATAAATTTGTTTACAACATATATTTCAATTCGCATATTTCATTAGATGTTAAAAGTTGACATCAATATATAAAATATTTTACATTAACATTATAAATCAAGTTTACTTCTTTATACATGTATCAAAGGTATCTTAAGTTTATATTACATTAAAAAAAGGCTTTGTTTGGTTTTAGGAAACAAAAATTATTTTCATTTTCATTTTTTTGAAAATAGAAAACATTAAGAAAAACAATTTTGTTAAAAGTTTTGAAAATCATTTTTGGAAAATGAAAATATGTGAACATTTTCACTAAAAATGTTTTATAAAATTGAAAAAGTTGAAAACAACGAATTTTAACTTTAAATTTAATTAATGAATTGATCCTGGTTTCAATCCATTTAAACTTAAAAATATTTTTTTCGACAATTTTTAAATATCAAAATCTCTTACTCTAATTCGAATCCAGACAAAAGTAATATTTTTATTTTATTTCTCAAGTTTCTATTATAAAAAAATAAAAAATAGAAAATATTTTTGAAAATCAAATAGAGATTAAATTGCTGTAAAAATTTGAGGAGCCAAATTGATAGAATGGTAATTTTATAGGGAGCAAGAATTGTTTAAGATCAAATTTGAGGATGTATGATTCAACCGTACAATAAATCTTACACTTATTATTATTTCTCATTTAAGGCTTACAGCACAAGTTTATACTGTATTTTATTTGACTTAATTTACAATTCAACTTTGATTTTCATTTAATTTTGTTGGGTTTTTTTATCTGCTGGTTCCATGTTCTATCATAACTAACATGTATTTTTACTTAGGCAATCGTTTTGAGCCTCAAAAAAGTTTCGGTTAAGTTAAATCCGGTTAAGTTAAATCCGGTCTATTTGAGTATGTCATATTTGACCAAATAGAAGCATAGGTCGACTTAGATACTAAGTCTCCTAATTGAATGTCTTGAGGTGGTTCGATAAGCATGAAATTTTTTTATCTATCGTGATTAAATTGCTATTTTTTAGAGGAATATGTCAAATTTATTGAAGGGGATATTTCAAGCCATTGGGAAACTTGTTTATGAAGGTTATTGTGAGGTAAATACTAAATATAATTAATGGCTAAAATCAGCCTTTAAAAGAGTGTTCCAAGCCTATCAAAACACTGATTGTTAACCACATTGGAGAGCCTATAAATAGGCTGTTGATCGACATTCATCTTCAGTCGTGTAGAGTGTTTTTGACACGCCCTAGTGTAGGGATTTGTTATGGAGAGAAATTAGAAATTATGTAAAATGTGGTATTTGAGGGAGAGTGATTTGTACAATTAAGGACGATATTAGGGCTGCAAATTCTTAAGCCAATAGATGATCCGAACAATTGGTGAATAAAATCATTGTCTGAGTGAAACTCCGCAGATTAGGATTGAAAAATTCGAATTATATTAACAAATATAGTGTGTCGATTCTCTTCACTTACCTCTTTGACTCACTTACATTTTAAATTTGTTTTGCAAACTCTCTTAATTCTATCCGGTTTCTTTTCCATCAAAAATTAAAACGAAAATGTTTTTTTTTGTAATTTGCAGTCAAATTAATTTACCTCCTTATCTTGCCTATCATGAATGATTGTTTTATTATCATAGCATTTGCTACATAACATTAAATCTAGGTAAATATGATTTTAAGTATCAATCTCATAAGATGAGGTATGTAACTATTTGAGCATGCATACAAAGATACCTTAAATTATTATACTTTATTTAAACAAGTCTTTTAGGTTATTTTTGTAGACATATAGTTTTTACCTTTGATTTTAATATTAGAATAAATATATTTTAAAATTTAAATTTAATTTGTATTATATTCTAATGTGAATTTGATAAGAATAATTTATTAAATAAAATAAACTAATATTTTTGAAAGAATGTCTTTAATAGCGATTATGGCCAGGGTGTGAGGGGTCTCAATTCAAGTTTGAAGAGGAGAAGGTTGAAGCAATTTACCGTTGAAACGAGGATTCAAATGGTTTTTGTCCAAGAAACTAAACTCGAGTCGTGTCAAGATTGGCTTATATCTAGATTATGGCCCTCAGATAACTTTCAATGGATTGCCTGTGACTCCTCTGGGATTAGTTGCTATATGGGATTCTGCCCTGTTTAAGAAGGAATGGGTTGTTACTAGGGAGAGATTTATTGCAATCAAAGGAATGTAGGAGGGCCTTGACACTGTGATAGTAAATGTTTATGCACCTTGTGGTTGTGAGGAGAAGAAATCCTTATGGGCTGAGCTGCTTGGAGTCTCAGGGGGCTGGAAGAGAGATTCGAATGTACTTCAGTGGGGGTTGGCGTCTAAGATTTCAATGATTTTATTTCTAAAGCCGAAATGGTTGATCTATCATTGTCTAATAAAAAATTCACATGGCATGGTTGTAATAATAATAATAATAATAATAATAAAGGAGTCGTGTTGACAGGTTTTTGGTTTCAACAGATTGGATTAGGAAATTTGAAGGCTTATCTCAGAAAGAGAAGTATATCAGACCATTGCCCTATTGTTCTATTGTCTGAAATGGTTGACTGGGGACCTCGACCTTTCAAGTTTTATGAGTGCTGGATGAACCATAGGGATTTCAAACCTATGATTGCAGAAAAATGGAAGGGATTTCACGTGGAAGGAAGAGTGGGATTTCGCTTGAAAACCAAACTGAAATTAATGTCCATGTTTATCGGTAATCTGAAGAGCTTATTTTACGGCCCTATGGGCAGCATGGCTTCCATCATGGCTGAACTATGTGCAATTATTTGTTGACTCCCCTTGGTGTGGCAGCTTCGATCTTCCGGTGGAATCGGATTCAATGTCTGCTGTTTCATGGGTTAACAAGAAAGATGACAGACCATGGAAACTCTGGAGATTTTTCAATGAATTGGATCTCTTAGTTAACCACATCGAACGAGTTGAATTTGTCCATATCTTCAGGAAAGCTAATTCGACTGCAGATTTCTTTGATAAAAAAGGTGTCGCAGCTGCTCATTTCTTTGTGGCTTGGATTTAGCTCATTTTACTTTATTTCTGTCTGGTTTACTGTATCTTGGAGCGGCCTTTTTGTGTCTGTTTGTTATCTTTCTCTTTCAACTTGCCTTTCTATTAATATATTGCTTCTTTGATTGAGGAAATGAAAAATAAAAAATTATAATTTTTTTAGTTCCTCCAAACAATAAATGAAAAATAATACATTTCAACGCATTCAAAATCATATCTTTTTATATTAACAATAATGCCCATACTAGTTATGTTAAGACTCAATCAGTAAAATAAAATAATATTTTAAAATTTCTTCAAGGTGCTTACATATGTACCACACCTAATCACTTTTTTGAAAATTTTGATTATTTTTTTAATTTTTAATATTTATGTTAAAAGTATATAAAATTTTTATTGCATCATCAAAACATTAAGAGTCTAAAATTTAAAATAATTTTACTTTTAGTATAAAATTAAGGGCTTTTATGGGTAAAAAAAACTAGTTTAAGGGCTTTTTTTTTTACTATATTAGCCTATTCCGAGATAAAAGTGAGTGTTTTTATAAAGGCTAATATGCTAAAGTAGACCTTAAGCTATTATACCATATTTAAACAAGCCCTTGATTTTAATATTAAAATAAAACTATTTTGAACTTTTAAACTAATTAGTATTTATGCTGATGTGAATATTGTATTAAATAAAAATTAAATAATATTTTTTTAAAAGTAAAATAAAATATTATTTTAAAATTTCTTGAAAGTGCTTATTCATATAACCTACTTAATCACTCTTTTGAAAATTCTGATTATTCTTTTTAAATTTTAAGTGATGTTAAAATTGTATATAATTTCTATTTCATCAACATGAAATTAAGATAAAAGCTTGAAATTCAAAATAAGTTTATTTTAATGTTAAAATCAATGGATTTTATGGGTAAAAATAGTAGGATAAGAGTTCATTTAATTACAAAAATAGTTTAAGGGCTTGTTTAAAAAAGTGTCGTAGTTTAAGAGCTTTTTTAATATATTATCTTTAATAAAAAAATTATAAAAAAAAACTAAATAGGCTTTTGTATCTAAAAATAGTGAGCTTTTTTTTCAAAATATGTATCACAAAAAATTATTTACCAAAACACGTCTTTTGTAGTTTGGAGGAGGGGCCTCGACATCCATAAATGTTAAGGTAAATATAAAATTTGATAAATGACCTTTTAGGATCAAGAAGGGGAGAAGGAAAGAGAAATTTGATTGACAATTGTAGAACTTAGGACTTTAATTCCCATGTATGTCAAGATTAGTTTAGTATTTTGACTATTTTTCATACTTTTTACTTATTCTCTTTCTTTCTTAATATATATATAGCACATTTGACTATAAGTTCTCTCTCATAATGTTTCTTCAATAGAAGAAACTCTTTAAAGCTTGAGAAAATTATTAAAAGTGTGGCTCTATTTATAAATGAAAGTATTGGTGTGAATTACATGGGCAAGACACAAACTCTAATTGTAACTTAACTTACATCTAGCAGGCCAATGTAACTTGTCACATTTAGTTTGCATCTTTTGACTAAATTTGTTGAACTCTTTAAAAGGAGATCTTTGAATAATTTTAGCAACATATTATTAAAGATAAGATATGAAGAAAATCAAGTTAAGCAAGGATAGTTTGAATTTTTTTCAATGTGACCAAGATTATGCATTTAAAGAGATTTGGTTTCCATATTGAAAACTTTAATGAGCTAAATTTAAAAAGTTAAAGACTCGCATTGTTTGTAATTTTGCAAGCCATTATAAGCTTATTTAAGAGAAGGTTTGTTATTGTTTTATATATGTGATTGAGAGAGCACTTATCTATTCTAGTAAGGAACTTGTTTTTAGTGCAAAATTGTTGTGAGCAAATTGTGTGTTGTTTAGATTGCAACCAAGCTTTCAAGGGAAAAAGTCATAGTAGGAGAGAGTGATCTATATTGTATAGGAATGATATTGCAACTTGGTGAGCGATTTGAACTTAAATCATGTCTTGTACAAGGAAATTTATAGTGGATTACTTTTTGGGCAAGGCCTTGTAGACGTAGGAAGCTTTCAAATTGCGTAACAAAACTTGTGTGTCCATCTCTTATTTTTATATTGCTAATTAATAAGTAAAGTTGCAATTGAATAAGCATTTGGAAAACAAAATCAATTAATTCTCAATTGGCATTAGAGTGGGACACTTGACACGCTAAGTGAAGATCCCGTCATTGTTTTACTATAGAGATGGAAGGTACATCAATTTCAAGTCTCCCTATGCTATATGGCACTATATATGCCCATTAAAAGGCGAGGAAGAGAACGTTCATCAAGTCCATAGGTGAGAAATTTTGGTGTTCGATCTTAATAGGTTGGGAACCTCTAACAATTGATGTTGATGGTATAAAGACTCTGAAACCAGAAGTTACTTGGACTAGTGGTGAAGATAAACTGGCCAATGCAAACTCTAAGACCATTAATGTGATTTTAAATAGAGTAGGTCCCTAGGAGTTCATTTATATTTCAAATTGCACTATTGGTAGAGAAGATCATACCATTCTTGAGATTGTTCATGAATGAACCAATATTGTCAAGTAGTCCAAGTTTTATATGCTAACAATAAGATTTAAGACCTTGAGGGTGCAAGACAACGAGACCCTACCTAAGTTCTATGCAAATTTATATGATATCACAAACCAAACAGTTGCTCTTGGTGAAGAGTACTCCAACATTAAGCTAGCTAAAAAGGTGCTTAGATCTTTACCTAAAAAATTCTGATTAAGGTGACTACTATCGAGGAGGCAAAGTACATTTATAATGTGAGGGTTGGTGAACTTGTTGGCTCATTGGAAATCTTTAAAATGAAACTTGAAAAACCAAGAAAAGCAACGACAAAGCAAAAAAAAAAAACATTTCATTGCAAGTTGCAATCCTAGTTGTAATTGAAGGTGAAACTACCATTATATCTGCAAGAATAGTTGGCACATTTTACCTAAAATTTTAATAGGGCTTTTAAGAATTTGACTAAGAAGAGTAGGAAGTTTGATGCCAATTTTAACTTTAATAAGAATAAGGGCAAGGGAGTAGTGATCAACGAAAATGCACCCAAAGAGAAAAAGAAAGGGATAAAGTGTCACGAGTACCAAGGTTTTGGTCATATTCAAGCTGAAAGTGCCAGTACTTTGAAAAAGAAGAAAAAAGTCACTTTGAGTAACATGGAGTGTCGATAACTTCTCAAGTGGAATTGATTATGATGATGGTGATAAGAACGAGGAGGAGCACATTGAAAATTATGTGGCATTCACTTTCTAATTTATAGTTGCAATTGCAGTGGACTCGACCATCGCGAGTGATAGCGATACTGAGCCTACTAGTGATTTCATGGAGACCTATAAAGATATGCTAGATAAGTTGGATTAGGTGTCCAAGATAAATGAGAGACTCATTTTTGAAAACTTCACGTTGAAATAGAAGAATCATGATCTTGCGAAGTAGATCAAAGCAAATGACTCTCTATTGAATGTTAAGTTTGCTAAATTGGAAACAACTCTGCAAGAATTGTCTATTCATAGTTTTGTGTTGAAGAAATTAGGGTTTAGCAGTGATAAGCTTAATCATATTCTTGTAGTCAATAGAAGAGA
Organism: Gossypium hirsutum; assembly: GCF_007990345.1. NCBI lineage: Eukaryota > Viridiplantae > Streptophyta > Magnoliopsida > Malvales > Malvaceae > Gossypium > Gossypium hirsutum. Next base: position 49,202,171 of record NC_053443.1, read on the forward strand.
CCTTAGTAAAAGAGGAGTTGGGCATGTTGACAAAAGGGATAAAACTATGCAACTTACTATGGTTGTCAAAGTTAAGTGTAACAGTCTATTTTCTATGATATCGGAATAGTAGTTTCGGAAACACAAATCTGATAAGTAAATTATTATTTTATTAACATTTTAATGTTTACAGGATTATATTTAGGTCGTATTAAAATTTCGTTAAGAAATTTTAATGTTCAAGTAGTTAATTAAATAAAAAGAACTAAATCGTAAAAAAAGGTAAAAGTTGAGTTCTAATAGCTAAAGGAGCCAAATAGCTATGAACTCTTAAATTAAAAGACTTAAATGGTAATTAGACCATTTAATGAGTTAGTGGATGTACAGGGAATGGTTTTATTGAAATTTTAATGGTTTAAAAGGTTAATTTAGTCATTTGGTAATTAAAAAGAAAACTAAATAATAAAATATGAACAAAACATTGTCATCTTCATCTTTTACTAAATTGAAAACCTAAAAACACCATTAAAGAAAGGGGATATTTGGTCAAGCTAACATTGAGTGAGGGGGATATTTGGTCAAGCTAACATTGAGTGCATGGTATGTAATTTTGTCTCGTTTTTAATGATTTTTATGTTTTTGAGGTCGGTTTAGCTTAACCTAGCTAGCTCGGGGGTTAATTTGTAAAACTGTTAAAGGTTGAGGGTTATGCCATGAATGATTCTTGAATGGTTTTGATGTTAAATGATAGATTATGTATCTTTGTTGATAAGTAAACAAGTTTTGTAAAGTAACTTTTGATGAAAATGGCATTTAGGGGATAAATTGTTAAAGATATAAATTATAGGGTTTTATTGTGAAAAGATGATAAATATGAGTACTTTCAAGTCCCTTTCATGTTTGGTTAATATGGAATTTGATTAAAATGGTTATATTTTAAGTTATAAGCTTAAGGACTAAATTGTGAAAAGTTAAAATGTTAGGGGCAAAATGATAGTTAAGTATAAATGTGAATTATGGATTGAATTGAATGTTTAAGGTTAATTGAAGTACTTAATTGAATATAATTATCTATTTAGATCAAGATAAACCACGTACGGGTCTAGATCATGAAAAAACAAAAGCCTCGGATTAGCTCGACTTCGTTTCTACGCTTTAGTCGTCGAGGTAAGTTCGTATGAACGTTTATCATGTTTATGTTATTCAAATTGAATATTATTATGCTATTTATAATGTAAATGTATTGAATTATAACTTTATCAATGCTATGATGAATTGACAGATATCGAGTCCCTGTTGAACCTTAGAAATTTATAGGATACAAATGACATGTCATTAGGGATTTCATGTTTCAGGTGCTGGTCTTGAATGTCCTACCGATGGCTGAGATCCTGTATTTGTTGTGAATACTCCACAGCCCATGTGAGCAGCATCGTGTAGCTTACATTTCGACCCACAGCTCGTGTGAGCAATGATGTAAAAGAATATGTAAAGGCATACTTCATGTGAGCTTCTCAGGTATCCGATGTAGTTTTAAATGGTTCGACGTGAAAGAAAAGGGAACTAATTGGTAAGTATGCAAAGGGATTGATTCATGGTTTATGGAAAGAAATATTAAGTTAAATGATGCATTTACTTATGAAATTCATATACTTTATGGTTGATTTTATTTGTATTATGAGCAAGAATACTAATTTGTGATATGGTGATGTTGTATAGGTTATTACTAAGCATATGGCATTGATGATGATTTATGTTTAACCTTTGAGTTGTTATAATGACATGGTAAGTTTAGTTTTAGTTTATACGAACTTACTAAGCAATGTTGTTTACTTAGTTTCTTTCTATTGTTTTATATATCATCAGAAGCTCGATTTGGTTAGAATCTCGTTGGAGATCTATCACACTATCCAGAAGTTTTTTCTATAGTTTTTGAGCATTTTGTTCAATGGTTTATAATGGCATGTATAGGATAGTTTAAAATGATGCTTTGATGAACATGTAAATGGTAATTTAGTATGATTGTGCATTGGTGTTTATGAATGGTTGTTGGACTTATCATGCTTGTTTAAGTAAGTCATTTTGGTCACTTTCATGTACTAGTATATAGGGTTCCTTTTATGGTATGTATGAATGGTTTGAATTGGTCATTGATGGTATGTTTTAGTAGTTTATTTGGTTTAGGTTGATTTGCATGAAAAGTGGCATTATTGGCATGTTTTGGGCAAGTAAATGAATAGGTTGTCATGTATGAATTGGTACATTATGGACATGTTTTGATGGATGATGTCTTGATATATTATGGTGCCCTTGAATGGTATATTGGTTAGTAGAATTAGGGTATTGAAATGACATTTTGAAGGTGAGGACAAGGGATGTGTTGAGCCATTATCGTGTGTCCCTATTCCAAAGGTTTCATGGCCTAAGCCACGGGCGTGTCTCTCAGCCGTGTGAGGCACACGACCATGTGACCCCTAATCTTATCACATTGTTTCAGATTAGTCTCAAATTGCTTTTAAGTTATTTTTAGAGCCTTAAAGGCTCGATTTAGGGACGGTATGTGTGTATATGATTGGTTTACAGTGTGAGTACATTATTGTATGATGTTAAGTTTAAATGTTTCCGTTTGTATGGTAATGCTTCGCAACCCTAATCTGGCGACGAATACGGGTTAGGGGTGTTACATTAAGGGTGTTGCTGACCAAGTTCTATGTTCAACGAATTCTAAGATTATTCAAACTAAGAGACCTAACAAGTTTGAACACAAGGATATGTAATGGGTATTGAATCCACTAAAAATAAATTCCTACGCCTAAGCAAAATATAAATTAGGAGTATAGGGAGTAAGGTTGATCTCATATGGACTGATCTATCTAAATTCGTAATTCATTATATCTAGGGCGTTTCCTAGGCAGTTTTTGTGCCCAAAATTTTTTCAAACTTGTATAAAAAATAAATTGGGGATTTAATATGAATATAACTAAATAATTGAAAATAAATAATAATGCAATAGAAATAAGAAAATCATGATTAAAATTGAATAAACCAATAAGAAGGAAACTCTAGCTTCAGGTGTGATTTTAACTCTGACTTCAAATTGATCTCGGACAATGGATTTTCTCCCCAATCAGTGAGTCGGTTATAGTAATTGAGGAATAGCCTCAGACTATCAACCTTTCCATATGTAAATTTCTTGCAAGAACAACCCAACAATAACCCTTACCAAGTGAATAACCTTGAAAGCAACTTCCACAATTTAACTCCTCCACAGCCTTACGAGCTAGAAGAACCTAAATCAATGGCCTCAACTAAGCGGGTCGTTTAAACTTGATTGTTAACTCCCTTGATGAATCCAACCACTCGCTCAATTAGTCACGTCAATTTGTTCTTCGATGGGACAAATACAACAATTACAAATCATATCGAATCATTAATAGTTTGCTATCCAACACGAAATCAATAGGCACCCTTCTCAATTTGATGTTAAAATGACATTATGAGATGACCAAGTCTATCTCCTAAATTGGAGAATTAACAAATACGGAAATGAAGAGTGTTGGTGCATTTTCAAGCCTCACAATTCTAACTAAGATTAATTATCAGAATAAAACCAAAATTGAAATTTAGTTACTCATAATAAAAATCAATCCAAGAAAATTAAATAGAATTTAATTAAAAAAATGGAGGAGTTAAGAGAACATAGTGCAAAAACAAAGAAAAATAATAAAAGAAAATTTAACTATTTACTCCACTCAAAATCAAAAGTGCCGTTCTTATCTTTAGCTTTTTAAAACTAAATTAAAACCAAGTATTCTACGTCGTAAAGATAAAATTCAGCATTTATCTAACCAAATAAAACATATATAAATAATGAATGATAAGACCTAATCCTAATTAAACTCTAAAATATATTATTTTTACAAATAAGGTTTAAATAAAAAATAAAAATATCCTAAAAATCGTGTTCTCTAATTTCTTTCCCATGCCAAAACTTACCAGTAATTCACATTTCAACTTGTATTCTAACACTTTGGACACGTGTTGCGCCTACATAAGAAGTAATTGATAAAGTACCAAAATTAGTAGCAACAATGTCCCAAATTAATTAGAATTAACCACCAAAAATATGTCAATTAACCACATTTTCATCGTGTATCATTACTATGGTGCCTTAAGTTATATTAGGCCAAGATGATACAAGCTTTGAAAGGATCCAAGAAGAAAACATCCATTTACATCTCACATTGCAATTCGAGTTTCATTTGATAGAAGGCAAAAACAAAAGCTTGTATGGAGAAAAAAGGACCAAAAGTGTCTCATTGTTACACATTAATCTTTAAAGGCTACCACTAATCATATTTGGTACTTTGATAGTGGGTGTCCTAGGTACATAATCAAATGAATATAAATGAGCTTGTTTACCATAAATGAACTTAACAATTTTTATTCATGTTCGGTTTATTTAATAAATTAGCCTTAAAATTTTATTTATGTTCATTTATTTAGCTTGATAAACCAACATAAATGAATAGAAACTAGACTATTCATTAACTATTTATCAAACTCTCTGTTAGTTTACAACCCTACATGAAGGTAAGGTGACCTATGGTGATAGCAAAAAGGGAAGGATTCTTGAAAATGTGTTCTTAATGTAGAAGGCATGACTCACCTGCTGAATGCGTTTCTTCTTAAAGGATTAAAAGCAAATCTATTTGGTGTCAGTCAACTTTGTGATCAAGGATACTTGTACACTTCACATAGACAAGTAGAAGGTGATTAGCAAGTTTGGTGAGTTAGTAATGGAAGGTTGTAGGACATATGATAATTGTTACAAACTTTTTGAACCAATGACTTGCAGTCCAACTAGCTTCTTTAGTTTTGTGCATTGACATGAATGGCTAAGCTATGTCCGTTTCAAGGGCCTTCAAATATTGGTGAGATATAATGATGTAAAGGGGCTACCAAAGCTAGGGGAGTCATTCTAAAAGTTTGTGGAGACTGTATGATGGACAAGAAGTAATGTAAGTCACATCCTCAATTGCACCTAATCCAAACATCTGGACCTCTTGAGCTATTGCCTATGGATTTGATTAAACCTATACAAATAGAGAGCTTGGGTGGGAAAAAAATGTCTTGGTTTGTATAGATGACTACTTCAGGTATACTTGGGTAAGGTTTTTAATAGAGAAATAAAAAAAATTGAAATATTTAGAGAGAAGAATCGTTTGATCCAAGATATGGCCAGAATAATGCTTAAGAAGGGAATTTCACACAGGTTTTGGGTAGATATTGATAACACAACTATTCACATGATTAACATCGTGTTGTTAAGGCAAAAAAAAATGGATGACTCCTTATGAAATATGGAGAGGAAAGAAGCCAACAATGAGCTACTTTCATATTTTTGGGAGTACATATTATATTCTCAGAAATAGACTATTAGGGTAAATTTAATGCATACATTGATGAGAAGATTTTCCTTAGATACTAAACTAATAGTAAAGCTTGCAGGGTATGCATCAAACACACAAGAACTGTCATGGAATCTTTCAATGTTGCTATCAAAGATGAGCCAACCAACTACCTATCTAATAAATATGCAAATGAAGAACTTGTAGCATTAAATGTAAAGCTAGTTATAACTAGCTCTGTAATTGAACCAAATCCTAAGTTACTTATGATTAATCAACTAGTTGAACTTGATAATGATGATGACCATCAAGTGGATGATATTTCTCAACCTCAACCATCCTAAAGAGAGAAAGAACAATTCATTGGATAACGTAATTGGTGATCTAGACATAGGAATCAAGATTAGAGGTAAGTCAAGGCTAAACTATCATGGTATGGTTGGATTACATGTTGTACTTCCCCCATTGAGCCTAAGAAGCTGGAAGAGGATTTAATCCAAGCCATACAGGAAAAACTAAATAAGTTTGAAAGGAATAATATGTGGAAGCTTGTTCCAAGACTTACTAATTGTAATGTAATTAGAACAAACACTACACCAAAACAAGCTTTTAGCGGTGCTCGACTGGATCTAGCTCGTATAAATCCCTAAGTAGCTTACATCCTCGAACTCTCCGCGACCCACCATTTTCAGCTGGAAAATGTTATATTGTAATATAAGAATTTTAAAAATAAATAACCAATAAGTCAACACGCATGTAAATTAAATGTTAAATTACTTTCAACTTCTGTAGGTTCCTCAGGTGTAATCGGAACATTCGAAGATCCAATAGCAGTCTGTTGTTCAGTGCTATTTGTTCCCGCCAAGTTTAGAGTCCCTTGAAGAATGCTTAGCTCTCGCACTTTTCTTCTAGGCATTTTATATGCAAAACAAATAAAATAGTTGAAAGCTTAGTATACAATTATTATGCTAATAGCACATATAAAATAGTTTAAATATATAATAATACCAATATTTATATTATGATATTACATATAATTAAATAATCTTAAAAGCTTACTACACTGTAATTCGTAAGTATCTTCATCTGTATCCTAGCAGACCTATTGAAATTGTGTACTAGTACTAGGGATGTTTTCGTTTAAGTTCTGAGCTGGAAAGGGCAAAGTTTGTGTTCTATCGTCAATGCCATCTCTACTTCCACTGCCCATGTCAAACAAGTCTCTAGGGATGTTACACAGTACAACGTACCAACCCTCATCAATTGGATCTTTTGAGTAAAACACTTATTTGACTTGAGAAGAAAATACATACGGCTCATCAATCAATTGTTGTTCTGTGTTAATCAATCGAGCGAAGTTTACCATTGTGAAACCAAATTGATCTTGCTTAACTCCACGAGCAGTATTAACATCGGCCCAATCACCTCGAAATAAGACAACTTTCCATTTGTCATAGTAATCCAACTCAATTATGTTAGTAAGAAGTCTGAAATATTCCACATTTCCCTCGACAGGATTATTGTCCCTAGCACTAGCATAACTTGTAATTGAGGAATTAACAACTATTCCACAATTTTGCGTTCTCCTCAATCTCTCGCGATATTTTGTATGAAATCTGAATCCATTGATGAGGAACGCACTATATCTTTTAACCACCCAATTTGGACCTTGGGAAATCCATTTAACTTCATCGATGACGTTCTTCCCATTCAAACCTATTGAATGGAAAGTAAACTGAGTAATTAAAAATGTTTTGAGTAAATATTATTATTTGTCGGTGAAAGCTCCAATTGCATACCGTTTGGCTTAACCATTCATGAAAAGATTCTGTGAACAACTTATTGATATCTCGATGTTGTGTTCTTCGAAAGCGCGAACAAGATCTCAATATTTGTTTGTACTCACTATGTTAAAAATATATTCAGTTTGTTAGAATATAAACAATTTTTAATTGATGAATATTTATCAAATTTCTAGAACTTACTTGCGTAAAGGTTCCATTGATTCATGGTGAAACAGAACATATCGATGTGCTTGTACCCACGATAAATCATCTAATTCTGCAATTTCAACTTTGCCGATTGGTTCTCCAAAACTTTGGAACAAATAATTATCGGCAAAGTTATGATCCGTGAATCCAGCATTTCTATTTGGTCTGTTCAACCTTGTTTCAACATCTTCCAAATATCTTGAACAGAAGGTCATACATTCCTCTGCCAAGTAGCCTTCAGCAATCGATCCTTTTGGATAACGCTTGTTGCGACAGTAAGACTTTAATTTGGATAGGAACCTAAACACGATATACAACATTATCAAAAGTTGTAACTAAAGGCATATAGGTGAATGAAGGAAAATTTTAAAAATTGTAATTAACATCTTTCTACGGGATACATCCATCGATAGAAAACGGGTCCGCCAAGAATTGCTTCATGCGGGAGATGGATTATCAAGTGAACCATAATAGTGAAGACGGAAGGTGGGAAGATTTTCTCCATGTTGCATAAAGTTAAAGCGGCTCGATCCTGTACCTTCTGAAGTTCTTGAACATCCAAAACTTTGCCACAAATGGCTTTTATTATATTGGATAGTTCAATTATACAAGACGTCACCTTCTTCGAAATACAACATCGTAGAGTAACTGGCAGTAAATCTTGCATCAAGATGTGATAGTCATGTGATTTTAGCGAATATAGTCTTTGATCTTTAATACTAACACATCAAGATATATTTGATGCATACGCATCTGGAACCTTTATATCATTCAACACCATGCAGAACACTTTTTTCTTTGTCTTCGACATTGAGAAAATAGAAGGAGGCAACCGATATTTCCTATTCGGAAGTGGATTCGGATGAAGATCAAGTTGAATTCCCATGTCGACTAAATCAAGTCGACTCTGAAGATTGTCTTTTGATTTTCCGTCTACATTTAAAATTGTACCGACAATGTTCTCGCAAACATTTTTCTCAATATACATAACATCAAGATTGTGTCGTAAAAGGTGATGCTCCCAATAAGGCAACTCAAAAAAAATACTTCTTTTTTTCCACAAGTCTGCCTCATTAGGATCATCCTCTTCATCGAAGTCATCATCAGCTTCATCATTTGATCTTCTATTTCTTTGCGTGTTTGTCGGTTGATTCATTTTCCCATAATTTAAATTCATATCTTCCAACATTAACAAGATTTCAGATCCACTTGTCTGCGAAGGAGCTTCTCTGAACTCTTCAGTACCATCAAATGCCAAACTCTGAAATCTAAATCTATGATTTTTCAGTAACCATCGATGATGCCCCATGTAAGAGAACTTCTTCCCATTGTATAACCATTGCGAGCATGTTTGTGAAGCACAACAAGGACATGCATAACGACCATTGGTACTCCAACCGGATAAGTTGGCATAAGCGGGGAAGTCATTAATGGTCCACATCAAAGCTGCACGTAAATTAAAGTTCTCCTTTCTCAGCACATTATATGTCTCGACACCAGCCCATAATTATTTTAACTCTTCAATAAGTGGTTGTAAATAAATGTCGATATCATTCCCGGGCCCTTTCTCTCCAGGGATAATCATAGATAAGATAAGGGAAGATTGCTTCATGCAAATCCACGGAGGCAGATTGTAAGGAACAAGCACTACTGGCCAAGTACTGTACGCAGTACTCATGATCTTGTAAGGATTAAATCCATCAGATGCTAGGCCAAGCCTCACACTCCTAGGATCGCTTGCAAAGCTTGGAAATTTATTGTCAAATGATTTCCAAGCTAAAGAATCTGCCGGATGCCTTATAATCCATCATCGGTTCGTCCATCATGGTGCCACGTCATTGACTCCGCTGTCTTCGATGACATGAAAAGCCTTTGAAGCCTTGGTATCAGCGGAAAATACCGCAAAATCTTGACCGGCTTTTTTCTTGGTTGTGCATCATTTTCATCGTCGTTCCCATCTTCTGTGTTTCTATTTATCCAACGGGATTCACCGCATACATGACAACACTGTTGGTTTCTCCGATCGCCCCAATACAACATGCAGTCATTCGGGCAACTATGGATTTTGTTGTACCCAAGGCCTAAATCTTTTATCATTTTCTTCATATCTTTGCATGACTGAGGGATTTTTGCAAACGGAAACATTTCTCTCAAAAACTCTAACAGCATTGTCAACGAGTTTTCGGTCCACCCTCCCAAACATTTTAATTGAAAAAGACGAACACAGAAGGACATTGATTAACGAGTTTCCGCTAAAAGCCTGTTTTGGTTCACTTTAAAGTGAATCTTTAAGAACAAAACTAATGATCTTGGAAACATCACCGAAAATAAGCCTAGGCTAGCGACTCAAGGTTATACTTAGTTGGAAGGCATGGACTTTGATAAGGCATTTGCACTAGTGACAAGCTAAAAGCAATCAAACTGCGACAAGTATTTGCAACTTATATGGATATCAAGTTATTTCAAATGGATGTGAAAAGTGTATTTCTAAATGAATTTATTAATGAAGAAGTGTATATGAAATAACCTAAAGGATTTGAAGAACCCAAGCATCCTGATCATGTCTATAAACTCACTAAAGCACTCTATGGTTTGAAGTAAACTCCAAGGGCGTAGTACAAGAGACTTTCAAGGTTACTAATCGAGTAAAGATACTAAGAGGAAATGTTGATAAAACCTTGTTAATGAAAAAGAAGAAATGTAACATTACAATTTCTTAGATTTATGTAGATGCAATTATTTTTTGCTTAACTTCTCAATAGACGAAAGAGGATTTTGTAAACATGATACAATTTGAGTTTAGATGGGCATCATGGGGGGGGAGTTCCCCTATTTCTTAGGCTTCCAAATCAAGTAGCTAAAGGAAATTATTTTCTTATCTCAAGAGAAGTATGCATGCAACTTAGCGAATAAGTTTTAGATTGGAGAATTTAGGAATTGTAATAGCTCTTATGTCAGTTTCTGATAAAATATGCTTAGACGTATGGGGGAATTACAACTGACTCAATTAACTGTCGAAGTATGATTGATAGTTTACTCTACCTAACTACTAGTAGCCTTGAACTTTTCTTTGGTACAAGTGTTTATGTAATGTATCAACCAACTCTTGAGGAGTGTAAGCACTAAATTTTTGTCCGACTAGAATTTGTGTTTAATTTTCAAAATTTCAAAAAAAAAATTTTAAAAAATAAAAATTGCATTTTGACCCCTAAACTTTTCCTAAATTTCATTTTGACCCTTAAACTTTCTTTAAATTTCACTTAGACCCCTAAACTTTCATTAAATTTCATTTTAATCCTAAATTTTCTAAAAATTACATTTAGCCCCAGAAGTTTTGCTGCATTTGTGATTTGGTCCTTCAGACAGGTTACGTGATTTGGGGCACCCACTTCCCAGATTTTCAGGCCACAAACATGGGTGGCTGCTCCTTCCCCACTTGCTACCTGCAAAAAAGAAGCAAAACCAACTATAAAAAGGAGTTTAAACTCCAAAAATCAAGAACCCCCATGAATCAAAAAAAAAAGAGAAGAAAGTTTCGAAAAAAAGAAAAAGGAAGGAAAAGAGAAGAGAGAAGGAAGAGAGGAGGGGAAGAGGAGAGCCCAACCACAACCACCGAGGGCGGAGGAGATCGACGCAAGTGGCAGCGGCGGTGAAAGAGGCTAGAGCCGAAAGAGGGAAGGAAGAAGAAGAGAAGAAAGAAAAAAAGAGAAAAAAGGGGAAAGAAAAAAATAAAAAAATAATATATCGGGTCGACCCGACCCGGATTCAACCCGCGAACCGACCCAACAGGCCCAGCAGTAGCAGGCCAGCCCAAAAAAAACAAAGCAAAAAAAAAGCAGCAAAAAAAGAAGAAGAAAGAAGCAGAAAAAAAGAATAAGAAAGAAGCAGCCCACTTTGTGCAGCCCAGTAGCGCAGCAGGCCACTGCCCAGCCCAACAGCAGCTGACCCAGCAGACCAGCAGCAGATTCGGCCCAGCAGACTGTCCAGCAGGCCTAGGCCCAACGCCCAGCAAAAAAAATAAGGAAAAAAAAAGAAAAAGAAAAAAGGAAAAGGGGGCTTTTGGTAATTTCTCATTTTTTTTAAATTTAGTCCATTTATTTAAATATTATATTATTTCAATTAAATTAGCATTTTTTTAGATAGTTTTTAGAAATATTGTTACATTTATTTTACTTGTATTTTAAAAATAAAAAATATTTAATGCATAAGACAACAAACCGATTTAATTTTAAATCATCGAATTCATTGCTATGTTGGGTGAATATCGATGGCTTATGTTAAATACGAGACGCCCTTCTAAAAAATCGAAAATATTCAAAATTCCTCGTATTTTAATAAAAATTCTCGTGTTTTATTAGGATCCCGATTAAAGATTAAATTGAATTGATTTAACACTAATTCGATGGTTTCATCGCCATATCGGGGTGAATATCATCGACTCGTGTTAAATACGGTATTTTTTAAAGAAAAAAATCGTGTTTCAAAAATTTTCATGTCTTCAAAATTTCACGTGTTTCAAAATAATAATAATAAAATTTCCCGTGTTTCGAAAAAAATACATTCGTGTTTCTTTCTAAAAAAATCGTGTTTTCAAAAATTTCCGTGTTTCAAAAATTCGTGTTTTCGTGTTTTCAAAAAAAAAATCTCGTGTTTCAAAAAAAATAAAAAAAATAAAAAAAATAAAAAAAATTCTCGTGAATATTTTGGTATTATTGTGTTTTCAAAAAAATTCAGTATTCGACAAATTTAGTGTTTTCGTGTTTTCAAAAATTTTCGTGTTTTCAAAAATCTGTGTGTTTTCAAAAATTCTAGCGTTTCAAAAATTTTCGTGTTTAAAAAAATTTACGTGTTTTCACAAATTTTCGTGTTTCACAAATTCTCGTGTTTTCAAAAACTCCAGTGTTTCAAAGTTTCCATGTTTTCAAAATTCTCGCGTTTAAAAAAAATTCGTGTTTCAAAATATTCTCGTATTTCAATTTTTGTTTTTAAATCGTGTTTCAAAAAATATCGTGTTTTAAAAATTTTCGTGTTTCTAAAATTTCCCTGTTTTAAAATTCCCGTGTTTCAAAAAAAAATGTCGTGTTTTAAGAAAATTTCGTTTTTCTAAAAATTTTCGTGTTTCTAAAATTTTCGTGTTTACAAATTCTCGTGTTTTCAAAAATTCTCGTATTTAAAAAAAACTTTCGTTTTAAAAAAGAAATACTGTGCTTCAAATTCTCGTGTTTTTTTTTAAAAAAAGGGGTTCTCGTATTTCAATCGGATCACGACTAAATATTAAATGGAACTCGTATTTTTGAAAATTAAGACAACATGCGTTTAACGAGATACCAATTTGGGCGTCGCGAGGGTGCTAATACCTTCCTCGCGCGTAACCGACTCCCGGACCCTAATTTTCTCTGGATTTTGACGTGGACCTAAAATTGTCTCTTTTTTTTAGAAAAGTTTAAAAAAATTCTTCTAAAAAAGGATTTTATTTGGTGTCCGATCACACCTAAAAAAGATCGGTGGCGACTCCTCTTTTGTAAATAAAATTTGAAACTTTAATTTTTCAATAATCATTTCAACTAGCGCCCGTGCCGAATTTTTAGGTCGCTACAGCTGGCGACTCCGCTGGGGACTTTTTTTTTCGAGAGTCGAGTCTAATGTTAAACGCGTGTTGTCAAAATTTTCAAAATTTCTTGTTCAAATTAACATTTAGTCGTGATCCTTAAATTTTTGTTTTTTAAAAAAATCATGCATTTGCATCGTGTTGTACATATTCTAATTTGTTTATCAGGTTGTTTTTCAGCTTTAAATTTTTGCGATTTTATTTTTGGTTTAGTTTTTCTAAATAAAACGTAAAGGTTTACAAGTTTCTCCCCACACACCGTGCATTTGCATTTTTTTTTTGCATAACATGAGCTCTATACCCGGGCTTCGTCCCTGTTAAGAGAAAGTAAACGCTACGCCTTCGTGAGTTAACTCGTTCCTCCGCACAGGCTAGTGAATACTTTCGGGTTACATATGACTTATGCTTTCGTGAGTTAACTTGTCCCTCCGCATAGGCATAAGTAAATGTAATCCCTCGAATTGATCATCGTAAGCCTATGATGGGCCATGACCGAGGCTCTGTACTAATCTTAGTAGATGACAGTGCAGACGATTCGAGTACCCACCTAGAACCAAAACCGCATATAGTGAACCATACGAGCTATCCAATTAGAGCCATGCTGAACCTCTGTCCGCTTATAGTCATTAAATAAGTACACGGGGAAAATGCCTTTTGCCTTTCATTTACGCTGTTTATGCAAAATAATTGGATTGGGTAGTTTAATTTGTTTTTCAAATTATATTTGTTGTGTTTACTAACCAAGTTTATTTGTTTTTACTTTTATTTCATCATGCATCATAGGCATCATATTAGGAAGGTGTTGATTAAAAGTTGGTTGCCAAAAAAAACGGGTTTCTGATGGAGGAGTCAATTACACAAATAACCGAGAAGAATGCCGTGGTTCGGGACTGGTCTCTAAAATTCAGAGAGAAAAGGGGATAGTCTAGTGGAAGGGTGTGTCGCTAATTTGCCCGAACATATAACTGTAAATGTTCGCCAAAATAACTTTGAGGATTTGGTTCGAATTTGGAATCAGTGGGATTCAGACACTAGAGACATTTCACTGAGAGGTATGGAGATATAGCTCACCTGATCACCATCCGTGTAGACGAACAGTTGATTCAAGCCATGGTTCGGTTCTGGGACCCAGCTTATCAGTGTTTCACCTTCAATCAAGAAGACATGACTCCAACCATAGAAGAGTATGCTGCTTTACTCCGCATCGACAATGTACAATTCGGCAAAATATATGTGAAGGAGCCTAAGCCGATGACCTTCAAGAAAAAGTTAGTGAGACTGACAGACATGACTGATGCATGGGCCGAAAAACAGATAAAGAAGAAGAATGAAACCATTTGCATTCCATGGTCCTCCCTACGAGATTTGGCTCTGAATCATCCCAACATGCTGAAAAGGGTAAATCTATTCGCTTTGGCCATTTACGGTTTGGTCATTTTCCCAAAAGTTCTCGGACATCTCGAAGTTGCAGTAGTTGATTTCTTCGAAAGGTTAAAACAAGGAATCAACCCTGTCCCGACCATCCTAGCCGAGACCTTCAGGTCCCTGAGTAGTTGTCGAAGAAAAGGGGAGGGACGATTTATCGGATGCGCGCAGTTGCTCAATGTTTGGATTTTGAGTCACTTCTGGAAGGTAGAGCGCACTCCGTTCCATATGTTTTCTAAAACATTCTCCCCGCTAGAAGCTTACCTCAATAAAGAATGGCCGAAGGAAGTCACCAAGCAACATTGGGTATCAGTTTTTCAGAATCTTCGCGCCGAGAATATAACATGGAGAGCACCCTGGATCCGTCCTTCAGTTCTGCTATACAAATGTGGAAGCCAAGATTGGGTACCTTTACTCGGGTTATGGGGAGGAGTTGGATATGCTCCGCTATTAGTCCAAAGGCAATTTCTTCGCGACAATTTCTCCCCGCAACTGGAGGATTAGCACAGTTCGAGTTCGCTTTCGCGGGTGAAGGATATATGAAGAGAGTCCGAGACACTGCAAAGTATTGGAAGGAAATTCATTTCATGGAATTAGCTTTGTATGTTGATACCCTTACCCAAGATTACGACATATGGAGGAAACAACGGGTAAATAGTCAGCAAATCTCATCAACAAACTACACCATCCAGAATCCTTTCTCGGAGGAAACGCCGTCTGAGCTAGAAATGGCAAGACAAGAATTCGAACGAGAAAAGGCCAAGATGTCTCGGGACCTTAGTGCCCTTCAAGAAGAAAACTATCAACTGAAGATTGAAGTTCAGGTTGAAAGGTCCAGGACTGAAAAAGTACAAAGAGAAGCCGAGATTGTGAAAAACGACTTAAGGGACCTTCATTTGGAAAACAAGAAATTAAGAAACACTATAAAGAATAGCGGGTTGGGCAAGTCGACAGCAGAATGGAAGGAAGAAATTAGCAATATCAAGGGAGGAATGGAGTTTTGGAAGGGAAAAGCAAAGAAAGAAGAGGAAAAGGCTGCGTGTGCTGTGATAGAGTTAAGAAGGAAGAACGCCAAGTATGAAATAGTGACTGCAAAATTGGCGAATAGTCAGTCTGAACATCAAGAATTAAAAAGGAAAACACGAGATCTAGAAAATATGCTGCAATCTCGTCAACAACAATTAGATAACCTCTTGAAGGCTCTAGAAGAAAAGAGTGAGCAGTACGATAGGGACATTCACGCGTATGAAGGAACTCTCAAAGAAAAAGAAATGCAACTTGACTTCTTGATCAATGAAATTCGTAAAGCGGCTATACTAGTTGTTCAATTATCAGATGAAGCCGAAGTTCTCAGTTGCCAATTCCCTCCAAGCCAAAGATCGAGCATATCAGAGTTTTAGAGCAAGTGAAGAAACAAGGCAATGTGGCTAGGAAATTTGTGTAACTGTTGGAAAAATGAGAACTTTGTGTAATAGACTATGTTGATAAATGAAATGCCTAAATATGGGGCTATCTTGAAATCAACACCAATTTCTTGCATTTCATTCATAACTGACATTCATTGACATTCATGCATTCATCATGCATCAATTCATTCATTTCATATCCCATACTCGTTCGCTGAGGTTAAAATATACAATTCGCAGTTGCAAGACTTCAAGACTGGAACCACGTCATCCGTATAAAACGCGCCGACAAGCTAGAGTAATGGAGAATGAATTCAATGAGAGAATTGAAAGGATGGAAAGGGCTCAAAAGGAATTACAAGAGCAACTGGCCAAATCGCAACAAGAGACGAGAGACCTAATGGTGAGATCTCGAGAGGAATCGCTCGAGCAAAGAATCAGATGGCTAAAATGATGAGATGATGACAACTTTGGTCAAAGGAAAGGACCCATACAGAACTCCGATGTTATGGAACCTCGGTCAAGAATTCACCATGATCAGGATCCATTCTATCCCCGGGATTCACTCCACCGCCCGCATATACAATACAAAGAGGGTATACTCAAGAGGAACCCACTGGCTTGGAACATCGACCTATGTCACCTGCTCCACCCACAATTGGGGCAAGGAAGTTAGCATCGAACCCAGGGCTAATCCTGCTAATCCACTAGTTCCAGATCTGGATGACCCAATAGAGGTAGCCAAGTTGAAATTGGATAACCATGACGCAAAATATAGGAGTCTAGAGGAAAGACTCAAAGCAATAGAAGGCACTGAAGTCTTCTCCGCACTAGGTGCCAAGGAACTCAGTTTGGTACCTGATCTAATTTACCTCCGAAGTTCAAAGTGCCTGACTTTGAGAAGTATGATGGGACAAGGTCCCAAAAGCACATCTCATTATGTTCTGTCGAAAGATGGCCGGTTATGTGAACGAGGATAAACTACTCATACATTGCTTTCAAGATAGTCTAACAGGGTCAGCTCTTCGTGGTACAATCAACTCAGTAGAGAAAAGATTCGATCTTGGAAGGACTTGGCGTCAGCATTTTGCGAGCAGTACAAGCATGTATCGGATATGGTGCCAGACCGTATGACCTTGCAAATGATGGAGAAAAAGCCATCAGAGACCTTTAGACAGTATGCGCAGAGATAGAGAGACATCTCAGCTCAAGTGGAACCCCCACTAACAAAAACGGAGATAACGTTCTCTTTATCAATACTTTAAAGGCACCGTTTTATGACAAATTAGTGGGAAGTGCCACGAAAGATTCGCGGATATTGTAATATCCGGTGAACTCATAGAGAATGCCATCAAGAGCGGTAGAATGGAAGGATCAGAAGGCTCAAGAAAAGCAGCACCCTTAAGGAAGAAAGAGCCAGAAGCCCTCATGGTGGGAACTGGGAGTCGTTACATCCCAATTCATATCCTAATCAACCCCGACCTCGAAATTATCCACCCTCGAATTTCCATTATCCCCCTCAAACCCCTTACTACCAAGCACCACATCCGTCCTGCCCCGTATACGCCACGAACAACAAAGACCCGTCACTACTTTCCCACAAAACACGGTACCCGCCCAAAGCCAACCCAGAAACGAACCAAGACCATCAAGGCATAATCCCGAGATACTGCAATTTACCCCTATCCCTGTGTCGTAGGGGAATTGTACCCAAAACTTTAGAAAAACACTAATTTCTCCCCATTACATGGCACCCCTTAAACCTCCATACCCAAAGTGGTACGATCCAAACGCTAGTTGTGCATACCATACAGGGAACCAAGGCACTCTACTGAGAACTGTCTCGCTTTCAAAAGGAGAGTTCAAGGACTCATTGACGCGGGTATCCTACGATTCGATAGTGCTAGTAACGCCACGGGGAACCCGTTCCTAACCATACCGAAGGAATGTGAGCACAGTGGGAAAGAGGATGAATGGAAGGTCAGAAGATGTGGCAGAAAAAGACGCCTCTGCAGAAAATCTGGAGGTATTAGTTAAGAAAGGATGCTCTGCACTCTGATAGAGTTTGAGAAAAAGGTCAAATTTTTGCAATTTTCATGGATTGTGGCACGACATCAGTCTGGGACTTTAAAAGGTTACTTCAAGACGGATGAATAAAAGGAGATCAAGTCCTTAACAAGAGTAAGATGCAATGAAAGAAATATCGTCCTATAGCATCATCAGGCCCCTATAGTGCTGATCGACCGTGGAATTATTACGACGCGATGAGAGAGCCATTGAAACCACAGAGGTAATTGAAGTACCATCTCCTTTCCCGTATAAGGACAATAAAACAGTACCGTGGAGATATGATGTTAATATCGTTACACCGAAGTTGAAAAGTCCAAAGCCATAATTGAAGATGTTGGGGAGGTAGGTCATTTTACTCGAAGTGGACGATGCTATTCTAAAGAAGTTGAACCGGTAAAGAAAAGTAGTGACTCGAAGCAAAAAGGGAAAGCAGTGATGCACGAGGTCGAAGTCGAGCAAGAAATTCCACCCGTGCAAGAACTAAAAAGCCTGTGAATGAGGAAGAAGCTCAAGAATTCTTGAAATTTATTAAGCACAGCGAATATAGTGGGTGGAACAACTGAGCAAGCAGCCAGCACGAATCTCAGTTCTATCTCTACTGTTAAATTCAGAGCCACCGACCTTTATTGAAGTGTAAATCAAGCTACGTGCCAACAACATATCTGTAAAAGCTTGATAGTGGGTAACAATTGAATGCGGACAACTTCATCTATTTAGTGATGATAGATACCGCTAAATGGTAGAGGTTCGATGAAAGCGCTGCATATCACGACCCGCTGCAAGGCTACATAATACCAAACGTACTCATCGATAATGGGTCAGCAATAATGTTATGCATTGGCTACACTTCCAGAATACCGATAGATTGTCCTACTAAAGCCCGTCATTCCACGTAAGGCATTCGACGGACGAGCGTGAAGTCATGGGAAAGATCGAAATCCCTGGAATGGGCCCCCACTAGGTCGTTCCAATCAGACATTCACCCCTAAACTGCCTTTTGGGAAGACTTGGATCATTCTGCGAGCGCCGTCATCCTCCATCAAAAAGTGAAATTATCATGGATGGTTGCAAGTCAGGCAAAAGAATCACGCATCATTCTGCTGAGCGTTACAATCTGAAGT